>NW_027494566.1:0-126508 GCF_021521415.1 Bidens hawaiensis
CTTGTGCCATAATCTTCGTTTTATAGTTGGAATTTATCTTGCAAATCGTTTGTATTACCTATTATGATCATCACCGACATTTTAATTAAAGAAAACGATCAATAAACGATTTGGTTTATATTATTAACAAACCGTCCTAAACCAATTTGGTATTTTATCATATAGAAACTATAATAATTCAATTAAGCACACATAGACCTCCTCTGTGACCTCGAGAATCAAAACCCTAAAGCTAATTGCATTATCACAGCCCGCCCTTATTGTTCTTGTTCGCGTTTCTGCCGCTCTTAGTTCAATCAAGTTAAACATCAATTAAAAATCGTTTAAGGTAATTAAAATGTGTTTCTAGCTCGTCATTACACCATTTACAATAACCCATAACCAATCGGCCAAACATCAAACGATTTGGCCGATTGTAATTGTTAGGATTCTTATAGATTTGAGGATTTAGCCGTTTGAGTATTTAAATGTTAGTTTCCATCTAACACATGAGTTAGACACCGACCAAGTTGGTTGGTGCATGTTTAGTGGAAGACCTAGGAAGCGAAATAATAAAAAGAACAAAGATTATAACAAATCATACTGGAATTAAGTTAATTTAAAGTTGTAATATCTAACTTTACTTGTATTAGAAAGGACGTTGTTAAATTATATTTTAACTATATCTAATATATATATATATATATATATATATATATATATATATAACGAAACATATATAATACGAAATAATAAAAAAGACTAAAATGCATTCAACATTTACCTTGACTGGTCTTATATGGTCGTTTTCCTGTATAAACCGTGAACCAAACTGTTCGCTACAGTCTTAAAATTTTGAAAATGATCAACTGACCGAAAGTAATAAACTGACTGTGTAAACCACATCAATGACCGGTTTAAACAGTTTCAAGGTTTTACACCAAATCATAACCAAGAAGGCTCGTAATTGTTACGTGATTAACAAAGTCTGTGTTCAAACACCCATCACATCACGCGAGCACCATTATAGTAATTCTATGTATTCACAACCATCAATATGCAAGTCACACCCAAGTCTAGTACGATAGATAAATGGTAATCGTAATGGGTCCAAAACTCATTTGGGCCCATTATTAGGCCCAATTCGGGCACCCAATTTCGTGACCAACTACCCAATGAGATAATTAGAGGGGGGAGAGAGGGAGAGAGAGAGAGAGACCACGTTAGCTTCCATTCTCTTTTGGACTCTATGTTCAGCTCCGTTGTCGTCGCGTGAAGAACTTTAACGGATATTGGTTACCAATTCTAGCTCAATTCGATGTAATTAAAATATCAATATGCTTGTTTTCACCTCCTAATCAAAAGCCTATGTTCATTTTACAAATTATAAAACATTGAAATCTAATTTTGAGTTATGGGGTTTATTATTGAAAGATACAAAAGGGGACTGATATATTTAAGGGTTTTTGCCCCCTATTGTTTAAGTGTATTTAGAATGGTAGATTATGTAATTGATAAGACATTATGAATTTAGTGAGTATTAGACTAAGTTTAATGGTGATATCCCAAAGCGCCACCATCTTCTCCTTCATTGGCTAGAAAAAATGTGGCCCCACCTTTTTCTACAACATGGCTTTGTGTACATAGCGCCCAAGTCATTTTTGACCTCATAGTTAGGGTTGTCATAACATGTCGGACACGACACGATAACTAATCGTGTCATGTTTTCCAAACACACACCTGTTTAGTAGCAGGTAACTTGTTAAGACCTGTTAATGGATATGTTAAAAGACACAATGATGAATACATGTGTAAAGAATCCAAAATTTTCAAAACAAGCATAAAAGTCTTAATTAGTAGATAATCCATAATATATTTGAAACAAAAAACCACAAATCCATAACATACTAAAAATAAAAGACGACAAATATATAGCATCCTTAAAACAAAAACCATAGAAGCAAATTATAACATACATAAAAAATATAATATCGGGTTTTGATGGGCATTAGTGAAATGTGTTTTGTGAGTATGACTTTAGGTTTAAGACTTTAGGAGTGTATATTTATTTATTTTTTAAAATAAAAATCTACACAGGTTACCAACATGTTAACAAGTCTTTAAACTGTTATGACATTAATTTAAACATGTCGATATGTTTAAGACATGAAACATGTTAAGCTCAAACCCAAACATGTTAAAACTTGTGTCGTGTCATGTTAACAAGTCCGTGCCATAAATTGACAGCTCTACTCAAAGCGCTCGGGGGCGCTATGGGGCTTTTTCTCTCTCTCTATAGCGCCCCACTACGTTGGGTGATAGGTAGGGGTAACAAATGTTGACACGACCCGAAACCGACACGTAAAAAACAAGTTTTGGGTTTGACTAACATGACCCGTTTCGTAACCCGCTTATATTCTTGTGTGTACGGGTTATGACTGAAATATTTGACACGATTCAAATAATAATATAGGTCGGTTTCGAATTGCACGTATCCTACCCGGTCAAATTAAATTTATTCGAGTCCCAGCCGTGCCCATGGGCCATAACCATTACGTTTATTATTATTCAAAACCCTAGTTTCCTTCCTTCCGACTCTCTTGATCTTCCAATGGCGACCATCTACCAAAGTGGTGGAAAGCTTCGGACGAATAAGAATAAGAAGCAGCCTATTTCTCCGTACGATCGGCCTGCTAACCAACCTAGCCTCTTTGCGAAGCTTGTGAACCCTGCTTCTAGACTCATATACGCCGGAGCTGATAGGTTATTCAGCGTTTTCCGTCAACCTCTCCCAGGTTCAATACTTTGTTACAATTTATTCAATGCTGGCTGGTTGATTTATTTGCTTAGGTTTTAATTGCTTTAATTATTTTTACCTTAAAAGGCTAATAATTAGTGCTGGTTCGTTATTAATACGTTGTAGAGGAATTAGTTTGTGTTAGTTGAGCTGCTGATCAATGAAAATTTGAATTTGATTACGTACGAATGCAGCTAAACTTTTGTGAATTGACTGTTTTTAAGTTATCTGTTATATAAAGCTATGCAGTTAATGCGGTAAAATATCAAATGCCGGTCAAGGACTGACTTCTGAGATATCATGATCACGGTGGGATATCTGTAATTTTAATATAGTGCAGTTTATATATACATGAAAAAACATATACATATATAACATTAATAGTTATGGGAAAAAAGGGTCAATATTTAAAACATGATCTAATTGTTAGCCATGAAATCTTTCTCCGAGTCCACATCAACCAAGGCAACCAAAATATTGGTGAATATCGGTCAATATCGCCAATAATATCAGTACCGATATTTGGACGGATGCTTTGCTTGGGGACCGATAACCGATATCCCACCGATATATTGCCGATATTAACTCCATAGATATAGAATAGATAATGTAGGAGGCTTAATTTTTTTGTCAGCAGACGTAGGTAACAAAATACTGTTACAGTGGCTGTGATTTTCTTAAAATTTGCTTCTCTGTTTGCTTCTTATGTTCCATCTTCAATGCATACACTTAGAATTTGAGGTTTTGTGGGATTAGGTATATGGACTTGGATTTTGCTTGAAGTCTTAACTTTTAACTGAAACCTCGTAGAATTTTATTTGAAACTTTGATATCATTGCCATTGAAGTGGATTATCACGTTACAGAATATCAAGACTTAATTATTATTGTGGATCATAAGATTTGTATCTGGTAATTAATCTAGGCAATTTTGTTGTTAACTAGTTATCATGAAAAAGATGTTAAATTTGGACAACTAGCTACTCTTTTTGCCATACTGATACGAATTTGCCATATCTGGTAACACAAAGCCATCTTTATTCAAGAATCTTTTAAACCTTTTGTCTAAAGGGTGTTAAACATTTATATTACATTCTTGTTATAAGATTATTAGGTTTTTTGACTTGTTCTGTATCCTAAGAGAAGTTTTCTTGTGATCAGGGACTAGTGAAGAACCAAGAAATGAGTCTCAGGAGGCAGGTCCAAATGTAAGTTGTTTATTACTGTTACAGGGCATTTTATATTTTGAATATAATGGGAATTTACTTTTGAGTGTGTTGCTTTAGCTATGTTACTCTTTTAACTGTTTTTTAACATAATAATTTTTTCACTTTTTTTCGGCAGCCTGCGTCAAATATTGGTGTTGGGGTACTGGAACCTAGCACTGATGAAGGTGCGAAAATAGCTAGCATTTCTGCAGCAGCTGAGATATCAGATTTTGAGAATATGCTGAAGCAGAAGACTTTTACTAGGTCTGTTTTTTTTGTTTTTTGATCGGTTGTCAAACTTTGTTATGATCTATGCTTTAAGCTGTCAAATATTTTTAGTCTCGATGAGAGTAGTAATCTTGACATATGTATTTTCTATGATCAAACTCACTAATATTAGTGTAGAATCAGTGAAATTTAGTTATTTTCAAGAATTCATACCTTGGATTGCATACTTTTATAGCCTCATACACTGATGAAATTCATCACTTGCAGATCTGAAATTGAGCGTTTGACAACTTTATTGCATTCAAGAACATCAGAGTCAGACATTGAAGGGGATAGAGCAAAGCTTCCCATCACAACATCTCAAGTTTCAAGGCTTGAAGCATCTACAAGTGGCATATTGAAGGAGAGGAAGACTGTAAACTTTGATGTTCCTATTTCAACTCCTATTACCAGTTCAAGAGTGAGTTTGCATTTTCTTGCGTGTTTTTATTTTTATGAAAGTCAATTCATATTATTGCTTTCTCTCTAGGCTTTTGAAGATGATGTGGCAACACCTGCTGAGCTTGCAAAGGCTTATATGGGGACCAAATCTGCCAAACTCTTACCTTTAGCCCTGAGGCCAAGCAGTCAACCATCAAGACAATATTCATTGTTGCTTAATAACACAACAGTTCTTCCTAGAACACCTGTCATATCACTTACACCGAAGCCTACAGCTACCTTCAAAACCTTTGATAGTTGTTTGACCACCCCTAGATCTCAAGGCAGATCGGCTTTATACAAGAATGCACGCTCCCCTTATTACAGAGGGCCTTCAACTTTAAATCAAAAGGTTGAATGAACTGAAACTAAGTTCACACATCTTATTTGATCTTGTATCAGTCAACTCTTTATCATTGTTGCTTTCTTCTTTTTCAGGGTGTGGCTTCATCGTATGCTTTAGAACATGAAGGGTCAATTGAATCAAGCAGAATGGTATCTGTTTACTCATTGCAATATTGAAAATTTTGAAAGATTGGTACAATAACATGTGAAATCTCACTTATTTTTGTAAATTTGATTTCAGGGTGCTAAACGCAGGAGTTCTGTAATAGATGATACTGGATTTGGTGGGCCCATTCGTAGGATTAGACAGAAAGTTAGTCTTCCATCACACCAAAGTTCTATCTCTAAACATAAAAGTGAGATTGCGTCAAGTCAGAAACTGCTTTTAAGGAACGAACCTGAACCAAAATTATTGACACCACTAGAGGAAAATGTGGAGACCAGTAAGCAAAAAATTAACCTAGGTTTTGGTTCTGTTCCTAGAGAGTCAAGTAGAATGGCTTCTAGAATATTTGAACAACTTAATAGAATGAGCCCGAAGGAAAAACCTTCAGGGTCCAGGCTTGCTGGAACAACTGAGAAAATAGATTCACCAAACTTTTTCTCAAGCTCTCGAGATAATAAAAAGTCAGAGGGTCAACATCGCGTGTGGTTACCTGATGCTCGTGCGTCTACCTCTCAAGTCAATAATGTTTTCAGCTCAATGAATGGAAATTGTACAGAGCCTTCATCAAGTAAAAATACTCGGTCATCAGTGATTTCTCAATTAACCTCCACGCAAAAGAAACCAACAGTTTCTCAAATGTTTGGCACAAGTACTAATAGTATTGGGCCTTCTGGAGTCAAATCAAATATTAGTCCAGATGCAAAACCACTTGGATCAATGAGGTAAGTTTTATTTAGTTGCTGAAAATTTAGTTATTTTTTGCTTTTCTGGTGGAATTTATGTTTTCTTTTCTTGGTACTTTGCAGTTCCATTAATGCAGCTTTAAGCAGCAATCAAGTAAAATTTTCAGCTTCCATTAAAGATGATAGTGGCAACATTCAGAAGCCGGTAAATTTGCTTGGTAAATCAGAATCTTCATCCTCTGCTAGTCTGACAACTGCATCAGCAAATGGTCTTTTTACATTTGGTGGCTCAACCACTACTTCAAGTACTACCAGTGGAACTCCTGCTTTAAGCATATCTATTTTTGCTTCCTCATCTTCTTACAATCCTTCTGGTTCTAATACAGATCAGCTTTTCAGTAGTACGTCATCCCATGTCTTCTCTTCTGCCACCACCACTATCTTACCCTCTACCACCACTTTAGCTACCAGCAGTGCCTCTACTTCATCTGTGGCAGCCTCGGTGGCACCAACTAAACTTTTTGCTAGCACGTTAGCCACATCAAGCAATGGTGGTAGCATATTTTCATTCAGTTCTCCATCAGCTACATTAACCACCAATGGATTTCAGGCAAATACACAGGCAGCATTCACTGCTGATACACAGGCGGTTCCGTTCAAGTTTGAGTCTGGGACTGGTGGGACCCCATCAACCACTGCAGGGAGTTCTCTCTTTAGCTCCTCAGCTCTTAGTTTTGGTCTTAGTTCTGCTGCTACCACCAGTTCCACCAGTAGTTTATTTAGTTCTGGTCTCAGTTCAACACCTAATATTGATCTTAGCTCTACTGTCGCCTCAACAGAGTCCAAATCTGGTAGTTCTGCCAGTGGCTCTACGGCTAGCATATTTGGTTCTACTGCTTTGCAACCGCCCGAGTCTTCGCTTTTTGGCTCTACACCCTTTTCGTTTGGGGCGTCTTCTTCATCTGCAGCAGGTACTACTCAAACACCTAGTCCATCTTCCCCAGCATTTGGTCAAGACTCTGGTGGCAAACCTGGTTTCGTGTTTGGTTCAGGAACACCATCAACGGTTCCTTTTCAATTTGGCGGGCAGACAAACCAACCTCAAACACCATCTCAGAATCCTTTTCAGGCATCTGCAGGAAGTTTCTCGTTAGGTAGTGGCGGGAGTGTCAAGTCTGATAGAAGGATTCTGAAAGTTAAAAGACTAAACAGGCGGAAGTGAGGAGGTTTTTTGTTTATATAGAGCACGTGAATGGCATTTTGTTTCAATATTGAGCAATCTCTGCGTCCTCGAGCAGGTATTGCGGTTGCTAGATTGTTTTTGTATCTCATTTTTTAGGGAGATGAAGCTATAGGATGTGGTAGGAATGAATACTTCAGGTTTTCATGATATATGTTTTTTTAATATATATTCATTTGTGTATTTATAAACACATAAAAACTTCAAAAAATCTATAAAGAAGCAAAAGACAGTGATGGTTGACATTAGTTGCATTAGAAACCAGTAGCAGAAGTGTTGTGAACTTGGCCATGCGGTATGGAACCCTTCCTATAGAGCCTAGACATCTCTCCGGTTCATGATACTGTGGATGGCCTCTTGGCGTGAATCCATTATGAGGTGTTAAGGTTTGGTGTGGCCGAATTGATAACTATCGGTTAATGATTTGGTTTTGAGAGCTTGGCTTTTAGTACCACGTCGTTTGATCTCGAACCTAAGGTGTGAAATTCAAACCGTTTTGATCTCGAACCTATGGATGCGAAATAAGTTGTGTATTTGCGAGTTGGTACGAATGAACCTAAAATCGTGTTATAGAGTTGTTAAAATTTAGGTCTTTACTGTAACTGAGACTACTGTTGCAAAATATTAATAAAAATATGTTTACAGGATGCTTCAACTCAATCCGTTTAGTTTGTACCAATGCCTAAAAGTTTATCCTTCAAAAAAGTTCATCAGCATAGACAATCAACTAGTTTTACAAAGTAAAAAATTCATTATATCTTAAAATGTAGAAAATTGTGATTATGCCATCTCGATTCAAGAACAAACAAGTACGTCCATAAAGGGAAAAAAGTATGTTTATATCATAATCAAATTATTAAACCTATAACAAAATGATTAAGTAAAGACAAATTTGATTTTAATAATCCAAACATTGACTTATTGGCCAACAATAACCCCAACTCATGAAATCTTTATACATAGTCTCAACCTTAAACATATTTTTCTCTAGTGATCTGATACGAACTTAAAGTTAACATCGTTAGTTTTTCTATGACGTGGACTATTTATGTGACAAAAATGTATCTCATACTTTGCAAGTATTCATTAGAAATGCAGATCATGCTAACTAAAATTTACCAACATGAAACTTAACCCCCATTATCTCTTTAGGATTTCAATCAAGTGTTCGTTAGAAATGTTATCCAAGTGTATTATATAAATACCCCTTTTAATCTGCAATAAGCAGTCAACGTCATAAAAAAATAGTGCGTTTTAACTTTAAGTTGAGATCACTGAAGAAAAAAATATTCAAAGCTAGACTTTCTCCGTTCTTTGAGTTAAAAAGAATCCCAATCACCAACTCAAAGTTACAATCATTAAAAATTAAAATTCAATTTAACTAAATAAAAACACTATTGTTGTAAAATACTAAAATAGTTACTCATCGAAATCAAAGTTAATTTCAGATTTACCGTGCAAAGCTAATTACATTTACAGCCGGAGGCCATAAACCCTCCTAAAATCCCAGTGTTGAAATCAATTAGCCAACGGAAGCATCATGTGGAGAAGAGCTATAGCACGCGCCACCGGCGACATCCGGTCACAGTTGCGGAGTATTACCGGAACACCTTCCCGCCGCCACTACTCTTCTTCATCATCATCCTCATCCTCGGTGGTTAACTCCATGATTCTTCGTTCTCTTAAAGAACACTACACTGAAGTCTCCAAAATGGCCCCACCTCCTGTACGTTTTCCAGTCTCAAACTCTGTTTATTTAGGGTTTTACGAGGGTTTGGTTTTAAAAAGTTAATAAATTTATAAATTGTTCTTTGCGGAATTACGTCGAACACCTGGTGGGCATTGTTGTCTCAGTACTGATTTGATCACTTGCTCTTATGTTTTAATTGGGAATAATATTGTTTTAATGAGGTTTTAGTGTTTTACTAGGGTTTAGCTTTAAAATTAATAAAACTGATAGATTACTGTTTGCGGAATTATGTTGAACACCTGGCGGGCACTGCAGCCTTAATACAGATTTGATCACTTCCGCTTATGTTTAAATGGGAATAGAAAACTGGAGTTGGTGTATACTGTTTAATGAGGTTTATGAGGGTTTAGCTTTACAAATGATAACTTTGACAAGTTTCTCTTGCGGCATTATGTCGAACACCTGGTTGGCACTGTACCCTCAATACAGATTTGATCACTTGCACTCATGTTTTGATTTGGGAATACAAAACTGGAGTGGGTGTGTAGCGTTAATGAGGTTTTACGAAAATTTAGCTTTAAAAATTTATAATAATCTATAAATTACTCTTTGCGGAATTATGTTGAACACCTGGTAGGCACTGTAGCATCAATACAGTTCTGATCACTTGTTCTCATCTTAATTGGAATAAAAAGGTGGACTTAATGTATACCGTTTAATGAGTCTTTACAAGGTTTTGGCTTTAAAATTGAACACATCGATAAATTACTCTTTGCGGAATTATGTCGAACACCTTGTGTGCACCGCAGCCTTAGTTTTTTAAGCACTTGTTTTCATGTTAATTGGGAATTAAAAAAAACCGGAATTGGTGTATAGAATTAGAGTTTAATGATGTTAATGCGTCTCTTATTTGTTTACAGAAGGTGAGTTCTCCTGAGCCATTTACAGTGGTGAAAGGGGCACTCGACAGTGGAGGCCCGGTTCTGAAGCGGACGTATGGAGATGAGGAGATCAGTTTATCAGTGATGAGGATGATTAACATTCTCCCTGGAGTGGATCCTTCTGAAATCGATGGTGATGATGAGATCAATCAGTTGTTTCTTCATGCTGATATATCAAAGCCCGGGCAAGACTATGTTTTGCATTTTCTGTGCGGGTTGTATCCAGATGCTTTGGGAATTCATTCGGTTTCCTTGAGACATAAGCGTGAAACCTCAGGGCTTCTTGAGGTTCCATCCAAATATAATGGCCCGAGTTTTGAGTAAGTTGTTTCAATACTCTAAGTTTCTAGTTTGCTGTGATGTATGTCATGCCTGCTTGATTATCTGTTCCTTGGATATCATAGTTCTTAGGTCAGCAATATTAGTTTTGTGTACCAGCAACACCATTCTTGAAGTGGTGTTTGTGTTTTCTGGCTAGTGAAGTAGTGAGCAGTTGATTCATCACATAGTTATCTGCTTTAAGATGACTTACATACTTCTTTGTTATGTAAGGATGTGTAATTCTTATCAACAACCTGAGACAAATGGTAACTAAAAATTTGGTTGTTGATTGAGTTTGAATGCATTAACAAGTGGATTAGTGAAACGTCCACATTTGATAGATGCTAGTTCAATATGCTTCGATTCCACGTTAATCCTGTAAGGTTTTGAATAAGATCATAGAGATCCAATTAAATATTTTGTGAACTAATTTTCTACTATTGGATGCTTAGAATTTAAAATTCTATAAATATGACGCTCACATGCTAAAGTAGCACTAATTACTAAAGATTTACAGTGAGGAACATGTGTGTTTCATATGTATTAAATACATTTTATAAGTGGAAAACTTATTCATTTCTCATTGGCTACATAGGAGTGTGTTCAATAAAACTAGTCTTAAGTAGAGAACCACAAGCACTTGTACGTAGTGGCGGTAGTGCGCGGAACATTGTCACATGTAGTGGCATAGAGAGAAATAGGCTTTCAAAAAGCCTTTTTATGCAGCACATTTAAAGCAATAGATATCTCTGTTATCTACTTAAAGTTGATTATGTATTGAGCATCTCTCTGGTTGCATATCTATTATCTTATCGAACTTAATTTGAATAGGTGTCAATTGTCAGTTCACTGCATGTTAAAGTTTATTACAGGGGGTACGTTATGAAACAAAATGGCATCATTAATCCATGTAACATACTAACATCATTCTATCATGATGTTCTCTCTTCTTCATTGGAGATAACTATTGCATACAATGTGTTTCATTTTGAACATGTTCTTAAAATCATATAAGGACAATACTTTTTTTATAAATTTTATATATGTGTGTCATACACATAATATGTTATTATGTTCACAGCTTCACATTACATGTAATTAAACAGAATCCTAACAGAATCTGGTCACACACAAAAGATAATCCCAACACTTACAGACAGTTTAAAATTTAGAAGCATGATTAATAATAATAACAATTTTTAGAAGCTTGTTGATTTAACTTATTTTTTTTTTCTGTTTATTTTTGTACAGAGCACTTGATGATCGAATGAGGGATGCATTTCATGGTTACATTGAAGAGAGAGGTATAAATGACAGTCTGTTTCCCTTCTTACAAGCATGGCTTTATGTGAAGGATCACCGCGGTCTTATGCATTGGTTCAAATCGGTCGGGTCATGTGTTAAAAATACCAATTAGACTTGTTGGTTTGTCGGCTAAGATTGTTACACTCTTTATTGGACGAACTTGCTTGCTTGCGTATCTTTATAAGATTACTTTGCTATGATTATAATGATTTTCTTTGAAAAAAGTTGCATCAAAGTTTCAGTTTTCTACTTCTCAGTCAGATAGTGGCTGCAGCATCATGTCAGTTATGCTCTCTTTTATTTTTTTCAAGTTAGAAGGTAACATAACATGGTCAATGGTTGTTAATATATTCAAGAGAAAAGGAGCCTTTGTAGGGCATTTTTGTAGCAAGTATTATTAGTGTGTCTGGTGAAAAAAAGATGGATACCCATGACAATCGTGTTGTATCGATCAAAATATAATAATCATGGGCGTAAGAGCGAGGCTTTCGCATACGCAGGTCCAGGGATGGGTTGAAGGGCTTACGTGGGTCTTATGTAAAGTGTACCTTTTCCTGCATAAAACGAAAATAAATGTTGGAATTTAATTATGGTTCAGTTATTTCATTTATTTATACACATAATTATGCTTGAGCCACCAAAGTCCAAACCATGTTATGGTAAAGAATCTTACCAACCATCAATTTCTTAACTAATCATGTCAGTTTTTCAGCATGGTTGTAGAAATTTGGTGTATATTAATATTATTTCAACGTTATATTAATAGAAAACTATGTGTGCAATGCCAATTTAATGTACCATCATTGTTAGAGGTTGAAAAAAAATCACTCATGTTGTAGAAGTCAAGTATATTCATTGAATTTGATTAAAAATTAAAAGTAAGATAAAAATGTGGGGAAGAATGGGCCACACATGGTCTATTGGTCCATGGCAATGTTTTTCTTTTATGATAGAAAATGTTTGGGCCTTGTTACCATAAGTTCAAAGTGTGGTGGGCATGATCACTTGTGTCTTTGTGTCATCTCCTAATCCCTTTTTCTCAATAGTAAGTTCATTCAAGGTTACTTTGGTCAATTCATGACAATGGCACAACCTCAGTGGATTGGTCATTGCACCCACTTGATAATAAAAAAAATTTAATGTGGATATTTTTCAAAGTGAACATCTAGAGTTTTTGAAACTGTATTATATTTTCAAAGCTTAGGTTAAATTATTCTAGAGAGACAATAGACCTATTATGATTGATAGGTAATAAAGTAGCTTAACTTATATATGTAAACTATAAAACAACTTTGAGTGTATATAAGTGTAATAAAATGTTAATATAAATATTATAGATATGTTTAGATCATATATTTTAATTTTATCAAGTGAGGAGAGAGAGAGAGAGAGAGAGAGAGAGATGGCAGAGAGGGTCGAAACACAATCCAAACATAGATATGTTAGATGAAAAGTAAGGATGGTGCAAAAATAAGCACACTCGACACATGACCAAACCTAGACTAATCGTGATAAGAACTTGACAAAACCAAGCTCGTTGGAAACACTATCTGAATGATCTAGGTTACAATTAGTTGATATTGATGAACAAGCGGCTTAATTATGTGTAGTGTGTGTGTCTGGAGAGAATTCGAACTTAAGAAGTGTAGTGTAAAGTAGAAGTGTGATATATGTAGAGTCCAGTTGTTGATTGACCGATCTAAGTATACAAGTATATCATACAAATAGTGTAATGTGTAGTATACTTAATTGAGAAAATAAAGCTTTCGGTGTTATTCTTTTCGGTCTTGTTATTAACTTATATTATCTCTTCTTAACTTTAATATACATATAAATGCCTACTTTTTAGAATTTAGATGTTTATATTGTATATGTTAAGTCATTAACAGTTCCTATAGCAAGTGTATTAAACTTGTAAAAGTAGTTAAATATAGAAAATATCACGAGGTAACTACTTTATGTATTAAAGATTCATTAAAGAGATTATAATAAAAGGTTCTATAAAATAAAATATGTATGAATTGAAAAAACATCATTTAAAGTTTGCTTTAATCATTGGGTTGAGCCACCACATCCATACCATTTTGGGCTGGGTGGAGATGAATATTCGTCTAAAACCTAAACCATAAGAATTAAAGAAAGAATGGAGTGATATGAGCCACATAACAGGTCACAAAAAGAAATGTGAGACATGATGCATGTTGCCCATATGCCATGACTAATGATTTGATCGTAGCCGACCATTGAGTCTCTCACATCAACTTTTACAATTTGCAATTGGGTGGTTCACTTGTTCACGAGGTCGATGTGGGTCCTAATTAATATTTGCGTTGACTTTGTAACTACATAGTGGAGTTGACCAAGCAAAATATATCTTTTGTTGATTTCAAATAAAGGCCAAATCTTTTGAGCAAACGCCAATCTAACTTTTGGTCCTTCAACTAGTTGTTCATATGATAATCTTTAGGAAACTCACCAAAATGACCATCGAAAAAGTCATAATAAACATGAAAAAAATCTGGTTTTAGGGATTTTATCATTTTATAAAATACATCATGGGTAAAACGTTTGAGTTGTAGGGGTTTGCTCTAATAGCCTAACCCACCGACGAGCCAACGATTTGCTAACACGTGCCATTTTTCAGTGGAAACGGCTACACAGACACTTGTGAGGGAAACGCACGAGCCTATCTACGTGGTTTTTTATTGACGTTTTGAGATGAATTCTTTTCACTGGGCGATACTAATGTCTGGGACACGGGATGAATTAGTTAGTTGTTAGTATTATAAAGCGATCGTAAAATTTTTTATTAATAATGATATAAGATTTATTGTACATCATTACCTACATATTAATGTATCTTATTTACGAAAAAAAATACAAAATATATTTAAAAACTATTTATCATATTATTTTCTGAACGTCAACGCAAATATACATCACCATTATTGCTACGTACATCTCTTTTGACTTATAATGAAAAATAATATAACGATACCGACTGTATCTTTTTTTTCCTCAACGTCCTTTGTGAGTTGTGACTAAAAAATAGATTGTATTTATTATCGTATAGTCCAGAAAGCATTTTTATTATACAACTTTTTTTCAAGGGGTGTTTTGAGGGTGGGCAATGTGAACGCCCGATAGGGACACGTGTTTTTCGAGGGCATGGAAAATTTAAATTTTTTTGATATTATATAAATATATATTTAGAATGGCCGAACTTTTATTAGCCTACTATTTCATAATACTCAAACATTTTATAGTCTATTTGAGTCATAAATTCATTCTAATATCATAATTTTGCTAATTGTTATGTTTAATTACTATAACTTTAATTGTTGTTTAAAAAAATCGTTTGCATTATTCAGTTCGTTAAGGCTTAAAGGTCATATTTTTTCCAGCTCGTCCAGGGTATGTGATTTCTCAGGGTTGGCCCTGCTTTTTTTTTTACTACAAACAAATAATGCTCGACCCGAGGTAGCTTAATGACAAAAGGTGACTCCATACACTCGTGATCGCGGACGGTGCTGGGTAGCACAAGCTCACAATCTTCTGTTCCGAAGAAAACCCACTGTCTGAAAGCCCACTATGATAAAACTCGCTGGAATCTAATTCAAATTTGAGACCTTACGGTATGCATCCCAAATCTTTACTTCACCTTCCGTGCTAGTTTACTTAGTTTTTTTTAACGACTTTCTTGTGTGTTAAGCCATCACACTCTCCAATTTGGAGAGTCATGTTGCCCCACTCTAGTTAAATTATGTTGTCTTATCCGGACTCGCACTGACTTCAGAGTTTAGTTTGGGCGTTCCTCCGAAAAACTATATTGTCGGCTGTCACTTGACATTCGTTATGCCACCACAAGAGCGAAACTTTTTGGCGTAACACTCGATTGGACTAAAATCCAGACGGGCTTGGAATTTGAACCGACCAACTAGTTAGTTTTTTTTTATTATATCTAAAAATACAGTTTTACTAATAAACTTTTTGTAATGTTTTCTTACAAAATTTAGAAAATAAACATTTGATGCATTTTAAATAATTTAAAGTAGTGTGTTAAATTATTAGATGGAGGATAAATGAATAAATGATTGAGATAAATTGTAAAGTTATAATACTGGAAAATTAAATAATTTGAATATGAACATTCCAAAAATCATAATATTATCCCAAAAGTCAAACTCTTTCAAAATGAAATAAAATAGCATTAGCATGCCATCTGATTAAGAATCTAAAATGGATCTTAGTTTATAATGATTATATTTTTCTTTATACTTTTATAACACAACATAAATTTATAAATTTGAGCCAACAATTTTCACATTGGAATTCTCATATGTTACCAGCCTTATAATCTACAAACATAAGGGAGTGTTTGAGATTCATTATTTTGTCTCTTTATAACTTTTTATTAAGTTAATAAGTTATAAAAGTATAAGTTATGGACCTTTTTATTAATTTATTGAACTTTTCTCTTACAATATAAGCAATCCCAAACATCTTATTACTTTTTAAAAAAATTATAAGTTATAAGTTGATGAAAATAAGTAATCCCAAACACCTCCTAAGAAAACAACATACTTTATTAAAAGTTTCACTTAGAATGATTTCTTAAAATTGGTATGGTATGGATTAGGGGTGTTCACGGTCCGGTTTTTGCGGTTTTTAGGTCAAACCGTAAACCGAACCGTTGGTGACGGTTTTTATTTTTATAAACCAAAACCAAACCATAGAACTCATAAGCCGAACCAAACCAAACCGTTTGTAACGGTTTGGTTCCGGTTTGGTTTCGCGGTTTGGGGCTTTGAGCTTGTTGTGCTTTAATACCGGATGTCCAAAATGCGCCACAGCCGCCACTTCGACAAACCAGTTACCGAAAACTAGGTACAAAGCGATTTTAAAAGGAGCATAAGCAATTTTAATAGAAATTTAAATACAATTTATTTTACAGTTAGTAATACAAACTGTAATAATGAATGGGAGAACTAACTTTTAAAACGTTTTGATATTTAACGTCTAATGAGGTTTCTAGAGTTTAAAACTTCGAATTTAGAAATGATCTGCGTGCTTACTGAGTAACTGTGCTAAATTTTGAGAATTTGAAAATGGCATAGCCCCCACTATTGATGCTTTTAGTTTTAAATTATTTATTGTTTTTATCATTAGTTTACCTTTAATAAACATGTTTACTCTCTTAGATCAAATAAGGATTTTATAATTTATGTTTATTTAATATGATAATTTGGTTGATAGAACCATAAACCATAAATTTTATATATTAAATTCTTATGGTTCAGTCCGGTTTTATACGGTTTATTTTTGGTATAAACCGTAAACCAAACCGTTTGGTACGGTTTGAAAATATTAAAACCGACCGACCAAAAGTTAACTTAAAAAACCAACCGTGAAACCAAACCGATGACCGGTTGGGTGGTTTCACGGTTTGAAACCAAACCGTAAACACCCCTAGTATGGATGCATCAGTTAAATAGTTCTTCCCTGCGTACAAAGGATATTGGTTCCTATTCACTCCGTATTTATTATTAACTATTGAATATTAATTTGTATTTTCTTTATTCAAACTGTATAATAGTTTGTAACCTAGAAATAGATAAGTTGATAGTAAATGATAGGTTTTTGGGCAAAACAAATAGATACATCATGGCGAGTACACACTCGTTGCCCTTGTTTTGAATATGGTCACCGCTTCAATTACAAAGTTAATTATCGGATGAACATCTTCTGATATTTATCTAGAGTAATGGTATATAATGGACAAAGTTTTGGTTTATATATGTTCGTGTCATATATATGGGAAATAATTCATAGAGAAATCAGTTAATTGTGAGAGTTTTTAAAAGTTATTATTCTATGTCAAACCAAAAAGAAAAGAGTTAGTTAAGCAAACTTACATATACGTAACTTCGCTAAATTACATATATGTAACCTCGTGAGCTACTCATTTTACTTTTTACTGTTACTATACTAACCTTGGAACTAAAAAAAGAAAAGAGAATTATAAAATATTTTGTTTAAAAGAAATTGTCTCAAGTTCTCACAATAAGAGATTATTTTAAATGATCCTTTCCCTACATGAATTTTATAGTTAGTTATCTATAATATATATAAACGAAAACTCAAAAATTCTAGATGTCGCGATGTGGTTGTTCCCCCCTTTTTTAGAGTCACTAAATTTGCTTGATTTTTAAATGAAGCATTCTCATGCATTTGACTCAAATTCGTGGGTATGGGTCTTATCAAACCCAAATATTTCTTAAACGGGTTATAAAATCTCATTAAATTAAAAGTTAATCTCACAAAATATTTGATTTAAAAATCATATAAAGTAGGGATATACCCAAAATTAATATCTGATTTATTTAAAAAAAAGTTATATATTATTTATAATTAAAAAACCAATTTTATAATAAAAAAAATAAACGGGTCTTGGGTCTCATCAAACCCATATAGCTTTTAAACTGAGTTATAACATCTCATTTATTAACTTTCATACAATAAAAAAACAAAAATTCAAAAAATAAATAAATATTATAAACAAATAAGATAAAACAACCCCCGTAATACGGGGGATAAAAACTAGTACAACAAAAAAATTTAATACTCTAAACTATAACTCTTTTTATTATCGAACACCATATTATGGTTTGGTTATTAATGACGGGGGTAGCCCAAGTAAATAATAAAATGGCTGCGGCATATTAACGCTAAAAGGGTTAAAAGGTTAAAAGCTTCGTTTTCCCGCCCAAACTTATGTAAATAAGCACCCACGTGCTACAGTACAATGTCACATCACTATTCACATCATTGTCCCCTCTGAGTGTCACACCCTCAAAATCCACTAACGGAGTTTTACCGTCAGAGGGTGTGAACTAACAGGATCGGAATTATTAGTTATAATCAAACCATAAAAACGTTTAAATGAAAGTAAGTGCGGAAGCGTAAAAACCATAAAAAATAAATGTTGCGTCACACAGGACGACTTAAACCCAATGATAACAGTTTTAAAATAGTTTGCATAACAAAAGTGTTTTCGAGCAATGCATGATCCTATACCGCGCGCCCGCCTCGGCTACCTGAGAATAACATACTAAAAGTGTCAACACAAGGTTGGTGAGTTCACAAGTTTAAATAAAATAAAGCGTTTAGCGTTTGCGTTCAGCGTTTTGCGTTTAGCGTTTTGCTTTCAGCGTTTTGCGTTACTAGATAGTGTTAAATCAATTATATCGATAGGTAGCTAGCCTATACAACAAGTATTACTAAGTGTTCGACACCGAAGCTGACTGTTTATCAAGTGCCTTGTCACCAGATCATCCAGACCATGGTACGTGTTAGCCAAAATTACACCCGCTCGACCTCCAGTCGAGTTTAGCGTTGGGTGGGGTTTGTCAAACCCAGTAGTACTACTCAACAGTGACTCGCTATTCCAAATATTAACCGGTTCGATGTGTAGGACTTCAAATGTTTCGTTTGCCACTTAGCCTTTACAAGTGATATATAATTTACTAACAAAATCTTAAATGCGTTTATCGGAGTATGTTATCTCCCCCAAGTGAAAAGCGTTTGAAAACAGTTTAAAGGGGTAAGTGAAACTCACTGTTTGCGAAGAATTCCCAAAAATAAATCACCAAGTGATGCGCGTCACAGAAAACTCTCTCTAGCGTTCTAAAACAACAAAGAGATTTTCTAAGTATTCAAGCTATTAACGAGTCTCTAGACCCGACACGTAATACCTATGCAAATATTACGTTTCGTGTTTCGTTTGTGAATCGTGTGTGACTTTAACAAGTATATTTGTGATACGTTACATGTGTGAACAATTATTTACGTGTCATGTATTTATAATGTACATCACTAGCAACTATTCCCCGCAGGGGCAATTTGGTCAAAATACCACAATTATTTAGCAAGTATTTCCCGCAGGGGCAATTTGGTCAAAACCTAACAATTAACTAGCAACTATCACTTTTCATGCATTTTCACAAAGTTCGGCAGTTAACTTTACCGAGACAGAATTTCTACTTGAAAGATTACACTATTCCACCGATCATAGCATCTCAATTAATTCATCAAAAATCATCACAAAAGCATACATGTATTACGTTTCCAGAACATATTTTATTTTATTTTATTTTTATTCCACATATGTTTCTCACAATGATCAAAACATTACAGCAAACTCATAACAGTAAAATTCATGCGCAACAGAATGTTATTTGAAATTCTCGTTGAATGAAAATCCAACAAATGCAAGACCACTTGGGTTAGGTTCCTAACTCAACAAGTCAACTTCCAGAAGTGGAACCAACCCAATTGGTCTCGTAGTTCATGAGATATGCTAATTACAAAACAACCTAACAGCAGGTCTCACAATTCAGATTCGCACTTCAGTTTTGTAAAATCATAAAGATTAACTTTTACTCGTCCAAAAATTACAAACTTGGACTCTATAAAAACTAGACTCAACAAAGTACCCTGTAGTGTTAACAACCTCAACCAATTTCCACATTAACATTTATTTACAGTCGTCTAAACATAACTTACAATCTGTCCAGTACCAGTTTTGACCTTTAATCACAATTAAATCGTTTGACCAACCAAAACACCTCCAAATTTGGCGTGGTTGGACTTTCTGAAAATTAGACTCAGAGTACTACCTTGTAGACTCATAATTTACTCAGTTTGCTTTTATATTCAACAAGTTACACATCATTCAATCTTAACAATCACTGCTGTCAAAAACTCAGCAAGCCTAAACAATCATCTAACATGCATCCTAAGCATACGACATAACCCAAAACATGTAATACACATAATTAATCATAGAAAATCAGTAGCAACCCTCTAGGGTTTACAAACAATCAACGATTCATCAATCTTTCACCGTTCAAAATCACATATGATCCTCAATATCAACAACCAATACATAATCAATCATCCTCTAGCAATAATCAATCATAAGAACACTTAATATGATATTCAATAGTTAGGGTTTCATATTTATACCTTAAAACGCAGAAATAAACCAAGGGAAACGTGAGGGGTGCTTAGAAACGAGTGTAGGATGCTCCGATTATGAAGAATCAAGCTTAAACGAGTGTGATATGTGTGTGTGTGAGGCTGCCGTCGCAAGAGGGAGGGGAGAAAGGGGCTGGCCGATCGGGTTTGTGAGGGAGAGAAGGAGGTTAGGGTTTTAATATTATTAATAATAATATATTACACTTTGGTCCCTCAACTTCTAACTTGTACTTTTCTAGCCTAAAATAACTAGTTTGCATCTTGAGTTAGCGTTTTATACTATGTTATCACATAACACATAAGTCTAACACATAATTATCACATAATTATTGTTTTGACGTTTTTCGTTTATTCACCAATCGTTTGCGTCAACTCGTTTGCGTTTCGGTGCAATTCCCGAAAGACTACACATGTAGTAAGTGTTAAGCGTCATTTAAACCCTAGTTTAAATGTAATGAGGTGTGCGTTATAGATTTAGTGATCTTTAAGTTTGAATTGACGGAGTTGAGTTAACGGAGTTAACCTGAAATTGACGATTGTCACATCATTCCCATGTTAAAGAATTTTCGTCCCGAAAATTTGAGTTAAGTCGTGATGAGTGTCTGAAAAAGTAAGAAAAATTTTCAATTTGTCATACTGAGCAAATGACATATTCAGACAAAGTACTATTACTTTATCTATGGACCATCGGTCCAAAGCTTCCCGCCCAACAATGGCCAGCTCTCTAGGCAAACTGGAGGGGAATTAGTTAGTTACATTTGAACTAAAAGGCTTACATCTCCTCACTTATATAAGAGATGCTTAGCCATAAACACAAAGACACCAGATCTGGAGTTAACACATACTCCTTGATCTTCCCTTCTCTCTTGAGGAATACACACTTTGCTTATTCCTTTCTTACTTCACAATTATCATAGCTTCATCCAAGAACCGATTCCAAACATCACGGTTCTTGATCATCGGTGAGCTTTAACAACAAACAACTAACTAGTGAACCTCCTTCTACGTTTTGCAAACGTAGAGGGACACCACGACCTGCGTTAGGCTAACCCGAACCCTTGAAGCCTTTTAGCCTAACCAGTCCATTAACTATCATTGGTCTTATATTTGTTGTAGCAACAAGTTGGCGCCCACCGTGGGGCTACGCCGCTTACTTTATCATACAGACCAGTAGTGTAGCTCCATCACCATGTCAGAAGGTGGATCTCCTGGAGAAGTTAATCAAGTGTCAAGAACACCAACACCAAGTTCCGGACAAGAAACTCCGGCGACCACCTCGATCTTTTCCACTCCAGGAGGAACTTCGACGGGACCCTTGTTCCTCGATTTTTCACCTTTTATGTAACACCGCGAAAGTTTCGAGTTCAAAGTATCAACATTCCAAAGTCTAGGGACTAAAATTGCCAAAAATCCAAACTGGAGGGTTAAAAATGAAAAATTAATTTTCCTGACCCATCGCGCTACGCGATGGGTCAGAAGAGAACCCCATCGCGTACCGCGATGGGGCTTCTGACAAGTCGTGACACGTGGCACACTGTGGCACTAGGTGCTGCCACGTGGCAACACTGCCGCCACGTGTCGCCACGTGGAGCGGCGCCTGCCACGTGGTGTCGACACGTGGCAGGTCTACGTTGTGAGTCAGCAGACCTACATCGCGGTACGCGATAGGTCTGCTGAGGGACCCATCGCGTACCGCGATGGGGACCAAAATTTTGTCTATAAATAGCAAGGTCTGGGATCTCATTTCTTCACACTCAAATCCAGCTCTCTTACCTCTCTCTAACATCTCTCTAAGTATTGTAAACCCGACCCTCGATCCACCTCGATAAACGTGCCTTGTTTCCTCGATAAGCGTGCCACAAGCCCTCGTTGTGTAACGACGTTTCCTTGAAAGTTATACCACCCTCCACCCACATACAACCAAGATGGTGTTGGTACTTAAAGCTCGAGTCCACGAGTATTGAAGATTTGGCATTTCTCGATTTGCGTGTCGAGATAAGTAAAGTGGCGTCGGAGTGCTGCTCAAGTCCCTAGAGTTTCTATACGCCATTTGAGGTTAGGCGTAATGTCGAATTCAATATAATTAAATATTATATTCAAGGCTTAGGCCTTAAGTCAAGGATATACTCGATGCCTCGATAAACGAAAAGAAAACATAACAAAGAAATGAATGAGTATTGAATGTTGAATATAGTGATAACATATATATATGTGTGTAAGTATATATGTGTATATTCTTTGTTATGAATTTATTATTTATTGAATAAGAGTATTCTTAAATAATAAAAGAAATAATTACGTTTCTTGGAGAAGAAGAAACATCGGGTTTTAATATAAACTAAAGGTTTATAAATTTACTTTTAAACAAGAGGTTTTCAAGTAAATAAAGAATTGAACTAGAGGTTCAATCGAGGATTGAGATATAAGACTAAAGGTCTTAAGCCGGATTGTGTATCCGACTAACAAGAATTTATACTCGTAACTATAGGTTCAAGATAAAGAAAAGGGAAAGACCCTTGGACGGTGAGTGAAGCCGATCCTAAAGAGATAAGGTGAATACGCCCCCAAACTTTTAAACTTGTTTTCAAAATGAGTCAAACTTGTTATGTGAAATTGTTTACAAGGAACTTTGTGTTCCTAAAACCGTTATAACTATGGGTATGAACCTATCCCTCAGGCTGTGGTATACATATGTCTGGATCCTTACATAGGTGGTACTATGCGATGTATGGGCATGATCGCACCACCCTTGGTCGTAGGATGCTCCACTGCAGGGAGTACGACCCTATGTGTATATTTATGGGTACTCAATGAAGTCGAACGCTGCGGTGTTCGTGAGGTGACCTAGTGTAGAGGCTTTAGTTTATAATGTGTTGTTTGACTTGATTATTCCTAAGCCACGTTGGGCCGAGGCAGGCGTAGTCTCGAGGGGTAATTAAGTAAAAGAAAGTATTTTTGCGTCAGCGTGTTCACCAGCATTCGTTGCTGACGTATTTTATTACATTTTGCAGGTGAACAAGTTTAGCACTTGGAGTGACGAAGTGCTTAGATATATCCGATGGCTCGAATCTTTTGTTAAAACTTATATATATAAAGGATGGTGGTTTTGTAATATATAACAAGTAATCTTTTGAATAGCTCGGGAATCTTTTAATCCCGACTTTTGTATTGTAAATACTTACAACTTAAATCCACAAGTTTTACAAGTCTTCCGCTAAATGTTTGCTCTAATTTATTTTCACTTGTGGTACCAACTATTGATCATACTCCTAGGCCTTAGATAGGGGTGTGACATTTTCGAACACCAACCCCTTCACGATTCGGAGTTCCTTCTCCTCATGCAGGAGTCACGAACACCCCAGAGCGTGTTGACTTGACTCTAGAAGTGTAACACCCCGACCAAAGGCGGATTATACATCGGGGCGCCACATATTGCTTCATTACTCGCGACACTATTGGTGTCAATATTTATTAATACACATTTTATCGCGCACGCGCAGCGGGGAAAATAAAGAACATAAATCAAACATAAATCAATATATTATAAATTATAACATTCAAACATCATTAACTTGTCCTGATACATTTTAATTCTAGGTCCAAAAGTAAAAACGTCCTACGTGTCCACAAGCTCCAAAACAGCTACTGCAAACCTGAACATGTGTTAAAATAAACGTCAAACACTTGCGTGTTGGTGAGAAATCAAGTTTAATACAATACATAGATAATCATAAATCTGCGCGCAACATGTGTATGTCTGGTTTTCAACAAGGGTGTAATCTGATCGGGACCAACTCTAAGAGACAAGACTGCCAGTGCTCACAATTGAGCTCACAAACAAGACTAACTGTGCAAGTGTAACAAAAGAGAAAATCATAAACGATAGTTCTCCCGTGTTCATCTAATGGTACCATGAAAACTGCGGAATAGACCGACAAGACGGTTAATGATCCACACATACAAATAAACAGCCAAGTCTACGTCCTCAACACATGGGATACTGCGCGACTAAAGTTCATAAACAGTTTAAGACTCAAGTTTTGTATGAACACATGAACATCCCAAAGCATTTAAAATAAAAAGGGATTAGATACGAGATAACTCACTTGATAAACGATGTGGTGTAAGATAAAGCAAGAACCAACTTTAAACAAGCACAAGTTAACCTATAAATAAGATTATTGTTTTAATGATCTGTTTTAAGTCTTGATTATAAGTTAGGATAATTAATAAGTAAATTATTATATATAATATATATATATTACCGGAAAAGCAGGGAAGAACAGGGAGGAAGACGGAGGCAGGAGAGGAAGACGGCAGAGAGAGCAAGGAGCAAGAGAACAGGAGAGATTAAGTGTTTGTGTGTGATGTGTTATGAAAATATTATTATTATTTATAGGAAAACCCTAGGAGACACAAACCCTAGAAAAAGGGGAAAAGATCTCAAAAAGTAAAAGAAAAGATATCAACGGTAAAAAGTTCTGAAAAGTAAAGATATCAAAAGATATGGCAGCTGCAGGGGGCAAGATAAAGCTGACAGGGAACAGTAAAAAGCATGGGCGGATCAGATAAAGGTACTGGTCAAGCATGGCAAAAGCAGATCTCAAAAGATAATGTCAGTCACTTTTTCTACCAACCAATGGGGTTGGTACGCATGCTGCGCCGAAAGTAACTATTCAGACATTAGATAGGTTAGGTCAACAGCTCAGAAGAAAAGGCAACACAAAAGCATACAGGCTGGATAAAACAGGACTAGACTAAAGGGTCAAGCGCGAGAAGGCTGAGTGCGCGAGCGCGAAGGCTGGCACAACAATCCTTAGCGCACTGCGGGAAGAATCACATCCTTAGCGCGCTGCGTGAAGAACCTGGAATTCTAAGCGCATCGCGGGAAGAACATACATTCTTAGCGCATTGCGGGAAGAACATGCATTCTTAGCGCGCTGCGAGAAGAGTTCTCTTCACGCATCGCAGGAACAAGATGTCTTCACGCAGGCTTCCATGTAAGGAGTCTGGCGCGTGGAGCTGCAGACATCCTTAGGCGGGAAGAACCAAAGGATAAGCAAAGAGTTAGAAGAAAAGAGGGAAACAAGGCGTAAGGGCGGGACGGCGACAAGAGGGAAAAGAAGGCGGAATGAGAGAAGGAAGAGGGAGGGGACGGCGGAAAGAAAGAGAGAGAAAGAGGCGGGAAGGAAATATATATTTTTATTATTAAAAGTAAAATATAAGTATAAATAAATATTAAATCATAAAAGAAAGAGATCGGGTCAGAGAAACGGGTACCTGGGTCGGGTCGGATCAGGGCAGATGTCACAGTCTCCCCTACTTTAAGAAATTTCGTCCCGAAATTTATCTCGAAGTAGGTTGCGCAGAGAACAGGTGCGGGTACTTGATCTTCATTTGATCTTCCCTTTCCCATGTAAACTCGGCTCCGCGCTTGGACTCCCAACGAACTTTCACGATAGGGATACGACTGCGCTTGGTTTGCTTAACCTCGCGATCCATAATCTCAACAGGCTTCTCAACGAAATGCATAGATTCATCAACTTGAACTTCATCAAGTGGGATGTGAAGGTTCTCGTCAGCTAAACACTTCTTGAGATTGGAAACATGGAACGTTGGATGCACATTACTGAGCGCGAGCGGCAGGTCAAGTCTGTAGGCAACTTTTCCCACACGCGCGAGAATCTTGAATGGACCAACATAACGAGGAGCAAGCTTACCCTTCTTCCCAAAGCGGACAACACCTTTCCAAGGCGACACTTTGAGGAGAACAAGATCACCAACTTGAAATTCGAGAGGCTTTCGCCTACGATCTGCGTAACTCTTCTGTCGGCTTCTGGCAGTCAGCAAATGATCACGGATCTTGGCGATTTTATCGGTTGTCTCTTGAACAAGTTCGGGTCCTGTGATTTGAGTTTCACCCACTTCGCTCCAACAGATCGGGGAGCGGCATTTACGACCGTAAAGTGCTTCAAATGGGGCCATACCGATACTGGAATGATAGCTGTTGTTATAAGAAAACTCGATCAAAGGCAGGTGTGAATCCCAATTACCTCCAAAATCAAGAACACAAGATCGGAGCATATCCTCAAGAGTTTGAATAGTTCGCTCAGACTGTCCGTCAGTCTGAGGATGATATGCCGTACTCATGTCCAAGCGAGTTCCTAGCGCAGATTGGAGAGATTTCCAAAAGCGGGATATAAAACGGCCATCGCGATCGGATATGATGCTCAAAGGAGTACCATGGCGGCAGACAATTTCCTTGACATAAAGCTGCGCGAGTTGCTCAACACGGTAGTTTTCACGAATGGGCAGGAAGTGAGCAGACTTAGTCAATCGATCCACTACTACCCAAATGCTATCATGTTTGCTTGCAGTCAAAGGTAACTTGGTAATAAAGTCCATCGCTACACATTCCCATTTCCACGTAGGAATTTCTGGTTGTTCGAGCAAACCAGATGGGCGTTGGTGTTCAGCTTTAACTTTAGAACAAGTCAGGCACTTAGCTACGAACACAGCAATATCCTTTTTCATACCGGGCCACCAATAAGTTATGCGCAAATCCTTGTACATCTTATCAGCGCCGGGATGAATAGAATACCGAGATTTGTGCGCTTCACTCAGGATATCAGCGCGAAGATTCTCATCAAAGGGGATCCAGATGCGATTAAGATAGCAGAGAATTCCACTCAGATTAGGGACAAAGTGTGCTTCCGCGCCACACGCTAACTCGGCGCGAAGGTTACCATTACTGATGGATGCGCGCTGCGCGTCACGAATACGCGATTCAAGGTTGCTTTGAATCGGCGCGAAGTGAAGCTGGGTGCGCGGCAAGATACAGTTAAGTTGGCAGGGTTTTCGGCTGAGCGCATCGGCTACCACATTAGCCTTACCAGGATGATACCGGATCTCACAATCGTAATCGCTGATGAGTTCGTTCCATCGGCGTTGCCTCATGTTAAGTTCCTTCTGATCAAAGATGTGCTGAAGGCTTTTATGGTCAGTGTAGAGGATACACTTAGTACCATAAAGGTAGTGTCTCCAGATCTTCAAGGCAAAAACAACTGCACCAAGTTCGAGGTCGTGAGTTGTATAATTCTTTTCGTGAATCTTAAGTTGCCTCGATGCATAAGCGATAACCTTGCCTCGTTGCATAAGAACACAACCGAGACCTTGGTTGGATGCGTCGCAATACACGACAAAATCATCATTACCCTCAGGTAGCGCAAGAACAGGAGCTTCACACAACAAACGCTTGAGCGTTAGAAAGGCTTCTTCTTGCTTCGAGCCCCAAATATACGGTTTACCTTTGTGCGTTAGAGCTGTTAAAGGCAAAGCGATCTTCGAGAAGTTCGAAATGAAGCGCCGGTAATAACCAGCTAAGCCCAGAAAGGAACGGATCTCAGAAGGAGAGGATGGCGTAATCCAGTTCTTGATTGCTTCAATTTTGGATGGGTCGACATGAATACCCATCTTGTTTACAACATGACCAAGAAACTGTACTTCATCAGACCAAAATTCACACTTGGAAAGCTTAGCATAGAGCTGCTCGGTTCGAAGCTTCTGCAACACCAACCGAAGATGTTGCTCATGCTCGGCCTTGGTCTTAGAATACACCAGAACATCATCGATAAACACGATCACGAATTTATCCAAGAAAGGCCTACACACCCGATTCATTAGATCCATGAAAACGGCGGGTGCGTTGGTTAGACCGAAGGACATGACCAAGAATTCAAAATGGCCATAACGAGTTCGAAAAGCAGTTTTCGGAACATCTTCATCGCGGATGCGCAACTGATGATAACCAGAGCGGAGATCGATCTTCGAGAAACAAGAGGCACCTTGGAGTTGATCAAAGAGGTCGTCAATACGCGGTAAGGGATACCGGTTTTTAATGGTGAGTTTGTTCAACTCGCGGTAATCAATACACATGCGAAACGATCCATCTTTCTTTTTAACGAACAACACCGGAGCACCCCAGGGCGAAGAGCTAGGGCGAATGAATCCTTTAGCAGTCAACTCTTGAAGTTGGCTTGCCAATTCTTGCATCTCAGCGGGTGCAAGACGGTAAGGAGATTTAGCCACGGGGGAAGCACCAGGGACAAGATCAATACGGAACTCGACTTCACGAGCGGGAGGGATACCAGGAAGATCATCAGGAAAAACTTCAGGGAAATCACGCACAACAGGGATATCGCGAAGCTTCTTCTCTTCAACAGGCTTAACCACATGGGCTAGGAATGCAATACACTTCTTCCGCATGAGTCTTTGGGCTTCGGCGCAAGACATAAGTTTAAGACCACTGGAGGGTTTTTCGCCGTAGATGTAAAGATCACCATTTTCTCGAGGTAGGCGAATCAATTTCTTGGCGCAAATAACTTCGGCGCGATTATGCGAGAGCCAGTCCATACCAATAATAACATCAAAGCTTCCAAGAGGCATAGGGATGAGGTCGATCAGAAAATCGTTTTCGTTAAGGTTAAGCGTACAATCTTTAATCACCGAGTTAATTAAAACAGTTTCACCGTTAGCCAATTCAACTGAAAAATCTTCTTTTAAATCGTTGCGCGGTCGCGCAAGCTTCTGCTCGAAGGCGCGAGAAATAAAACTTCGATCGGCGCCAGTATCAAAAAGTACAGAAGCATAAAATCCGTTAAGTAAAAATGTACCATTAACTACGTCGTTATTCGCTTGCGCTTGGTGCGCGGTTATGTTAAAAGCTCGTCCACGCGTCACTTGGTTCGAAATCTGGTTCACCGGATTCGCTTGTGTGATTTGCACTTGTAGTCTCGGGCACGCGTTCCGGAAATGACTAGGATCACCGCAGTTAAAGCACGATCTGGGTCGTGGGTTTTGGTAGGTTGGTTGTGGGTTCTGCGGGTAGACTGGTGGTGTTGGCGCAATTGGATTTGCGGGAAGGACTCTACAGTTTTCAGCAGTGTGACCAGTACGGCCACATCGGTTACAAAGTCGACACGGGGTTTGGGTTGGGTGGTGAAATCTACAGGTTGGGCAAAAGGGATGGTTTCCTGTGTAAGGTTTCTTAGGAGGCGGGGCAGGGAGTGCTGGATTGGTTAAGGCATAGTTATGGACTGCAGGAGGTGCTGGGTAGGTTGACAGTGGGTTAGGCGCGTAAACTGGGGGTTGGTAAACGGGTTGCTGGACAATGGGCGGGTTGGTAAGCGCATAGGCCTTGCGCCTGCGCTTGAGGTTGTTACGGTTTGAGGGTTCTGGTTTGGTTTCTGCGGGTTCAGGGACAGTTTTGGTGGTTTTGGTCTTCTCAGTTCCCCGCAGGAACAGAGTTCCTGCTCTGACATGGTTGTCGCTGAGCACAGCGGCCAACTCAATGGCGTCAGAGAGGGTAACTGGGTTTCTGGCCCATACAGAATCTTGAATTTCCATGGGGAGACCCCCAAGGAATTTCTCGATTGCTCGGCGTGAAGGGGTAACAAGGTGAGGGACAAGCAGGCTTAGTTCATGGAAGCGCGTCGCGTACTCGCGCGCTTCACCGCTGTATTGCTTCAAGTTCCAGAATTCTTCCTCCAGGCGCTTAACTTCGTTGGGAGGGCAGAATTCTCGCGTAAGAATTTCCTTGAATTCCTCCCATGTCATGCTAGAAGCAGCCTCTGCGCCACGCGCATGAGCTACTCCATTCCACCATGTAAGCGCTCTGGATTCCAGGACACTGGAAGCATATAGGGTTCGTCTTTCTGAGGGGCATTGGGTATGGAGGAAAGTGTTTTCAATCTTCTCAAGCCATTGGAGCATCACGGTGGCTCCTTCAAGACCTGTGAACTTCGGAGGGTTACCCGCATTAAAGGACTTAATGTTATAACTCGAGGTGTTGGTATTGTTTTGGCTCAAAGCTTGGGCTATTGCGGCGGCCATTTCCTGGGAACGTTGCTGTCTACGCATGCGCGAGGCTTCTCTTCTCTGAAATCGGCGAGATAGCGGAGGCATTCTATAAAAATTTTAATTTTAGTTAATATCTTGGTTTTTATCGCAAAGTTTTAATCTTATAAAGCTTGGTTTCACGGAGTTAGATGCTATCAAAAGTTAAAGTAGATTAAATGACCCTAAATGCAGACTTAATAAAGGTAACAAATTCGAATCAGAAATCGACAATTCATGTATCACCATGACTTTCCGAATTCCCAATTTAAAATATACGAGTAAACGAGTATTGGAGATTGACGATTCATGTATCACCATGACTTTCCAATCTTCAATATAAAATATACAAGAAAATGAGTATTGGAGGTTGACAATTCATGTATCACCATGACTTTTCAAGTCTCCAACCTCAGAACATAATCGTAAATGGAAATTGAAAATCAACTATTCATGTATCACCATGACTTTTCGGATTTTCAATCCCAACAAACGAATATGTAAGTAAAATCAATAAAAATCGAAATTCACAAAAATCGAAATATCGCGGAATAAAACATAAAACCATATACTGCGCAAGCGCGAGCATATTCATAAATAACGAGTAATTAACAATAAGCGCGCAAACATGAGATTTCTCTTATGCGCGAGAAGGGACTCTTAGGTATTCTAGGCCGTTACGTCTAACCACCTATCCTAAAGTCAACGAGCTCTGATACCAATCTGTAACACCCCGACCAAAGGCGGATTATACATCGGGGCGCCACATATTGCTTCATTACTCGCGACACTATTGGTGTCAATATTTATTAATACACATTTTATCGCGCACGCGCAGCGGGGAAAATAAAGAACATAAATCAAACATAAATCAATATATTATAAATTATAACATTCAAACATCATTAACTTGTCCTGATACATTTTAATTCTAGGTCCAAAAGTAAAAACGTCCTACGTGTCCACAAGCTCCAAAACAGCTACTGCAAACCTGAACATGTGTTAAAATAAACGTCAAACACTTGCGTGTTGGTGAGAAATCAAGTTTAATACAATACATAGATAATCATAAATCTGCGCGCAACATGTGTATGTCTGGTTTTCAACAAGGGTGTAATCTGATCGGGACCAACTCTAAGAGACAAGACTGCCAGTGCTCACAATTGAGCTCACAAACAAGACTAACTGTGCAAGTGTAACAAAAGAGAAAATCATAAACGATAGTTCTCCCGTGTTCATCTAATGGTACCATGAAAACTGCGGAATAGACCGACAAGACGGTTAATGATCCACACATACAAATAAACAGCCAAGTCTACGTCCTCAACACATGGGATACTGCGCGACTAAAGTTCATAAACAGTTTAAGACTCAAGTTTTGTATGAACACATGAACATCCCAAAGCATTTAAAATAAAAAGGGATTAGATACGAGATAACTCACTTGATAAACGATGTGGTGTAAGATAAAGCAAGAACCAACTTTAAACAAGCACAAGTTAACCTATAAATAAGATTATTGTTTTAATGATCTGTTTTAAGTCTTGATTATAAGTTAGGATAATTAATAAGTAAATTATTATATATAATATATATATATTACCGGAAAAGCAGGGAAGAACAGGGAGGAAGACGGAGGCAGGAGAGGAAGACGGCAGAGAGAGCAAGGAGCAAGAGAACAGGAGAGATTAAGTGTTTGTGTGTGATGTGTTATGAAAATATTATTATTATTTATAGGAAAACCCTAGGAGACACAAACCCTAGAAAAAGGGGAAAAGATCTCAAAAAGTAAAAGAAAAGATATCAACGGTAAAAAGTTCTGAAAAGTAAAGATATCAAAAGATATGGCAGCTGCAGGGGGCAAGATAAAGCTGACAGGGAACAGTAAAAAGCATGGGCGGATCAGATAAAGGTACTGGTCAAGCATGGCAAAAGCAGATCTCAAAAGATAATGTCAGTCACTTTTTCTACCAACCAATGGGGTTGGTACGCATGCTGCGCCGAAAGTAACTATTCAGACATTAGATAGGTTAGGTCAACAGCTCAGAAGAAAAGGCAACACAAAAGCATACAGGCTGGATAAAACAGGACTAGACTAAAGGGTCAAGCGCGAGAAGGCTGAGTGCGCGAGCGCGAAGGCTGGCACAACAATCCTTAGCGCACTGCGGGAAGAATCACATCCTTAGCGCGCTGCGTGAAGAACCTGGAATTCTAAGCGCATCGCGGGAAGAACATACATTCTTAGCGCATTGCGGGAAGAACATGCATTCTTAGCGCGCTGCGAGAAGAGTTCTCTTCACGCATCGCAGGAACAAGATGTCTTCACGCAGGCTTCCATGTAAGGAGTCTGGCGCGTGGAGCTGCAGACATCCTTAGGCGGGAAGAACCAAAGGATAAGCAAAGAGTTAGAAGAAAAGAGGGAAACAAGGCGTAAGGGCGGGACGGCGACAAGAGGGAAAAGAAGGCGGAATGAGAGAAGGAAGAGGGAGGGGACGGCGGAAAGAAAGAGAGAGAAAGAGGCGGGAAGGAAATATATATTTTTATTATTAAAAGTAAAATATAAGTATAAATAAATATTAAATCATAAAAGAAAGAGATCGGGTCAGAGAAACGGGTACCTGGGTCGGGTCGGATCAGGGCAGATGTCACAAGAAGGGGTATCACGGAATTTCTTGCAACTAAGACATCTTCTCAACCAACACGTGAGCTAAGAAAGAGAAAATGGGATAAGAATAAGGCTAGACTATGATGAATCGGAGCCCTCATTGTCGCTCGGACATCCACCTTCCCCTTTGACTAGCTCACGACAGGCTGCCTCTCTTTTTGAAGATGGTCCAAGTGTGACCTCTCAACCCTTTAACCCGTCTCATTACACCTATGGGAGACCAAGCCCAACGGCTTTCCCTTTGTTCACTTCACAACCCCTTGGACACGAGACCACTCTCGACCAAATATGGCAGTCACCAGCTTCAAGTGTTCCTCCCACAGCCACCACATGGGAGCAGGCCATATCGGTCTTGCCCTTGGCTCGAAGTGCTGCGATGAGCACTCCCATGGGAACAAATCAAACCCCTGAAAGCCTTCAAGGCTTTAACCTGATGCCTCAGATGATGGCTCAAATGATGGCACACTTTCCTTGGACCCAAATCATCAACCAAACGCTGGGTACTCACCAAGGAACAACAAGTCATAATCCTGCCGTAAGGCTAGATGAGGATCTGGCAAAACCTTACAAGCCCGGTAACCTATCTTGTTTTTCTTAACAAATCGTCGATTATGACTTTCAAACAAAAATCAAGATGCCACCCCATATAAGAACGTATGATGGGACTGAAGATCCCGAAGATCATCTCCAGGTCTTCACTAGGGTGGCCAGAATCGAAAAATGGTCCCATGCTGAATGTTGTTTGATGTTCATGCAAACGTTAGTGGGGTCAGCCAGAATATGGTTCAATGACCTTCCTGCTCAAAGCGTTCGAAGCTTCGACGATCTGAGCAAGGGCTTCTTGGCCCAATTCTCACAACAATGAAGGTACGTCAAGGACGCCACAATCATTTTTCAAATAAAACAAAAAGATGATGAGAACCTTCGAGATTTCATCGAAAGGTACAAAAAAGAAGGGTTACAATATGTGGGGGCCGACGAAAAAATAAGGGTGGCAGGCTTCATGAACTCCATCACCTCCAAGCACCTCACAAAGGACTTTAACAAGTGCATGCCCAAAACCCTTGAAGAAGCTCTTGAACGAGCTGAAGCCCATATTCGAGGCGAGAAGGCCGTCGATTTCAAGGAGCAACGAAAAAGAGCTCCTAGTTGGCGAGGCAGCAGTCCTAACCGAAAGAGGGGGAACTACAATCCCTACGATAAATACCCAAGGGGTTCAGATCAACGAAGGCTGGAACCCTCCAAGCAGGGAGAAGACTGTGAACTTCACAGCCTTAACCAAAACCCCCCAAGAGATCCTTGCCACCGAAGAAGTGAAACATAACTTCCGACCTCCTCGAACCTTGCCCAAGAGCAAGAAGAACGAAAACTCCACTCAGTTCTATGAGTTTCACGACGAAAAAGGTCACCACACAAACGATTGCTTTCAACTCAAGAGAAGAATTGAGGTAGCCATTAAGTCTGGAGAATTGGCTCATTTGGTGAAAGGGGTCAAAGACAAGATGGCTGAAATAAAAAGCAAAGAAGCGAATATGGTGAATATAGACCAAGGTGTTCCCCACAAACGACAACGCTTGGAAGCTTGGGAGCTTCAATGCATCTGCTTCCCACCGCCTCAAGGTAACTTACTCTCAAACCCTCTAACGGTGGAAGCAAACGTGGGGACACTCCAAACAAGCATAGCCTACATCGACACAGGGACGGCCACAGAGATCATGTATGAAAGATTCTTCAACCAGCTGAGCAAGGAAGAGCGTTCAAGGCTTCAACCCTCAGAGTCATCTACAAAAGGTATCGCCGACGTACCCTTGAAGCCGTTAGGCCAACTAACCCTTGATGTCTGTTTTAGTGAAGGCAAGATGAAGAAAACTAAACCACTCACTTTTGTGGTTATCAACATACCTTCCAGCTATGATGTAATCATAGGAAGGCCTGGACAATGTACATTCAACATGGCTGTCTTGGTTGGTCAAGGTGTTGTGAAGTTTCCCACTGACATGGGAATTGCAACCCTTCAACCTACCCAAGAAGTTTACACGGTTGAAGAAGAAAGCTCAAAAAGCAAGGACGAAGATCAAGGCTTAATCATAAACCCCAAGTACCCTGAACAAAAGGTACGGGTAAACACAAGCCTCTCCAAAGAAACACTTTCACACCTTGAAAAGCTGTTGATGAACCACAGCGATGTTTTTGCTTGGTGCCCGGAAGACATGACAGGCATCCCTCGAAGCATTGCAGAACATGAGCTAAAAATACCTCCCGATGTTAAGCCTGTTGTCCAGAAGAAACGGAGCCTGGCTCCTGAAAGAAGCTTGGCAGCCTGTCAAGAGGTTGAAAAGCTTGTACAAGCCGGGATCCTACGTGAGGTCAAATATCAATCTTGGGTGGCTAACCCATTCATGGTTCGAAAGCCCGAGAAGTCTTGGAGGATGTGCATCGAATTCAAAGACTTAAACAAAGCATGTCCAAAGGATTGCTATCCCCTACCCGAGATGGACCTCAAGGTTGACTCTTTAACTGGCCATCCCTTAGTGTTTTCTCGACGCTTACAAGGGTTATCATCAGATTCTCATGAAAGTGGAAGATGAAGAAAAAACCGCTTTCCACACGGACAAGGGTATCTTCTGTTACCAAAAGATGCCCTTTGGCCTACGAAACGCCGGTGCAACCTACCAACGTTTAATCGATAAAGCATTTGCTAACCAAATTAGCAGAAACCTGGAAGCTTATGTTGATGATCTAGTAATCAAGAGAAAAATTGAGCATCAAATGATTGAATACATACAAGAAACCTTCCAAAACTTAAGAAGGATCAACATGAAGCTTAACCCGGGAAAGTGCTCATTCGGGTTCGAAGAAGGCAAGTTTTTGGGACACATTGTGGGAAAACAAAGTATAAAAGCTAATCCCAACAAAGTCAGGGCTGTTCTCGAAACCAAATCTCCACAAAGCAAAAAAGAAGTGGAAAGTCTGAATGGAAGGCTTGCAGCCTTGAAGCGTTTTACCTCCAAGCTTGCTGAGAAGTCCCTACCCTTTTCAAAACACTAAAGGGTTGCACCGACTAGAAAGATTTCAGGTGGACGGAAGAAGCAGAAGAAGCCTTCAACCAAATGAAGCAACACTTGGCTTCACTTCTAGCTATTGCAGCCCCTGAAACGGGAGAATTGATCTCTGTCTATCTCTCGGTTGCTGAAGAAGCATTAAGCGCGGTTCTAACCATCGAACGAGACAAAGTCCAGGTACCCGTTTATTTCTTTAGTAAAACATTAAAACTGGCAGAGGTCAAATATCCTCCTTTGGAAAAACTTGCCCTGGCCTTAATTCAAACGGCCAGAAGGCTTCGAAGGTACTTTCAAGCACACCCTATACAAGTGGTCACTGACCAACCCATCAAAAGTGTGCTTGAAAAACCAGAAAATTCAGGCCGATTGGCCAAATGGGCTGTGGAACTAGGTGAACATAACATCACCTATGTCCCAAGGAAAGCTGTCAAAGCCCAAGTCTTGGCAGACTTCATTGTCGAAATTCCAAAGTAAGTCATTCCTGAAAAATACACACAACTGCCACTGAACCTTCTGACCCTGAAGCCTGGAAGCTTTTTACCGATGGAGCTTCCAGCAGCGAAGGGTCAGGAGCTGGGCTGGTTTTAATCAACCCTGAAGGGTTAGAATTTACATATGCTCTTCGACTTGAATTTCAGACCACCAACAACGAAGCTGAGTACGAAGCGTTGATCGCTGGTCTGAAGATTGCCAAAGAAATGAAGATCCAAAAGCTACAAGTCTTCACAGAATCGTTGCTTGTTTCAAGTAAAGTCAATGACAGCTACGTAGCCAAAGAGCCCAACATGAAGAAGTACCGTGAAAAGGCAAAAGGGTTGATGACCACGTTTCAAGAATGCACCCTCAAACAAGTCCCAAGATCACAAAACAAAAGAGCTGATGCCCTGAGCAAACTAGCATCTCTCACTTTTGCACACCTCACCAAGAAAGTACTGGTGGAGGTACTGAAAACTCCTTCAACACAAGAACTGGAGGTTCAAGATGTAATCACTGAAGAAGGTCCAAATTGGATGACTCCCGTAGAAAGGTTCCTCAAGAATGGTGAGCTACCTTCGGACCAGACTGAGGCTGAAAGGGTTCGAATCAAATCCAGGAAGTATGTGTTGCAAGGAGAAACACTTTATAAAAAGGCTTACCTTGCACCACTACTGAGATGTGTGGGCCCCGAACAAAGTCAATATCTGATCAAAAAGGTTCATGAGGGTATATGTGGAGCTCATTTTGGGCCAAGAACGGTGGTTGCAAAATTAATGAACCTTGGATACTTCTGGCCCACCATGCACCGAGATGCAACGGAACAACTCAAGAAGTGTGAAGCTTGTCAAATTCATGCACCGGTTCCCAAAATCCCTAAGCACGATCTAGTCCCCATCTCCTAGGCTTGGCCATTTCACAAATGGGGAATGGATATCGTTGGTCCATTTCCACCGGCCAAGGGTGGGGTAAAGTTTTTGTTAGTAGCTGTTGACTACTTTACCAAGTGGCCTGAAGTCAAACCACTTGCAAAAATAACGGGCAAACAAGTCATCGACTTCGTATGGGAAACCATCATTTGCCGTTATGGGCTGCCAGGAGTGTTGGTCACGGATAATGGGAAACAATTTGCTGAGAAGCCTTTTAGCACATGGTGCAAAGAATTCAGAATCACTCAAGTATTCAGCTCAGTCGCATACCCACAATCCAACGGCCAAGTTGAAAGAACAAACAGAACCATCGTTGAAGGAATCAAAGCAAGGTTGGGAAGGCACGACAACAACTGGCTTGAAGAACTCCCAAACGTCCTTTGGGCAATAAGAACAACCGAAAAAACAAGCCACAAACGAACGCCTTACAGCCTAGTGTTCGGATCGGAAGCTGTAATCCCGGCCGAAGTCGGAGTTGTGACTCAAAGAACACTCAACATGGACCTCGACTCAAACAACAATGAGACCATGTTGAATTTGCAACTCCTTGAAGAAATTCGTGATCAAGCTGTCATTCAAGAGGCCAAATACATGCAAAAAATGGAAGCCTATTACAATGCAAGAGTGAAGCATGAACGCTTCAAGCCTGGAGACCTTGTACTTCGAAACAACGAGGCCAGCAAAAAAGAAAATCAAGGAAAGCTTGGCCCAAAGTGGGAAGGACCATACACAATCCTCGAAGCCCACAAGGGTGGATCCTACAAGCTGGCAGACGTAGAAGGCAAAAGGCTTCCAAGACATTGGAACGGCAAAACCCTTAAAAGGTTCCATGCCTAGTCAAAATGTAAAAATGTATTTCAAGAGATGTACGATTCTCCTTTTTGTGAAACAACAACCTCTTGAATGAATGATAAACTTTTGTCATAACTTGTCTTTACTATCCTATAATCAGGTTGAGAACCTAGCAAGAAACTCCATGGCAAGGGCCGTGTAAGGGGATGAGCTCCCACCCCACATCGCTCAATAGGTTCAAGGGTTAAATGGACCTATATAAGGGGTGAGTATCTATATCAATTCGACTCCATGAGACTTAGAAAATTTTTTCAACCAAAAACTTGTCTCATAGACAGGTCTGAACAGCCTACACCAAATCGTTCCTTAAACTTCAAAACAGTTTATGAAAACAAAAAATATACACTAAGTAGTGATATAAAGGATAGCCAACATGTGCTTTTTACTTAATGAAGCCTTGAAGCTAAAAGTGACTGCAGCACTAAAACTTGTTAAGGAAAGTTAGCTAAAAACACATCAAACTAACAAGACAAGCAACCAAAACACAAACATACAAATACGTAGAACATCATAAGTTCATAAACAAGGCCATTCTAAGGCCATAAGCTAAGTAGCATCCATACATAATAAGCCAATTAAGGCTAAAACAAGGAAACCACATGGATTCCCAAGAAATTGTTCAAGGGCCGTAAAGGCCAAACATAACCATAAGGCAGAAACTTTAAGAGTTCCATGCCAAACCTACATTGTTCAAGATTACATGACATTGTTTTAAAGAGTGCTAAGAAAGCTACGAATAAAGTGTTTACGCATCAGAAACAGGCTTTGAGGTACTAGCCTTACCACCCTTAGCCTTCTTGGACTTCTTGACTTGCGGAACAACATCAGCAACAGCCGAGCCTTCAAGGCTTGCCACATGAGACCCATCGCTTCCCCTAGATAAAGTCTCCTCACTATCACCAGAACAGGAACGTTTTTTCGACAGGGACTCAATCACCTCTTTGGAAACCTTCTCATCAAGACCATTCGGCTTCAAACCCTACAAAACTGAAAGTGGTTTACCATAGCATGATGAAACTGAACCCACATAGGGGTAAGTAAGCCTTTCCATCGCATGAACTGAACCGGTAAAAAGCTTGTAGGCTTCAGGATTGAACAAAGGAGATTGATCCATAGGCTGACCGGTTTCGTGATGATGGAAGCCTGCAATAAAACCCAAGTGCTTTCCATGGCCTAGCAACTTCGAATAAACGTCACCAAGTACCGAGTTAAACTCCTTAGAATGAAGCAAATAGGACACAACTTGCTGAAACCCATGTTCGATCAACCACTTGTTATCTTCAGACGCCTGGGTAACTGAAGCTTTCAACCCTTCCTTATCCATCTCGAAGGCCCTCTTTTGCATCTCAAAAGCTTCACGGTCAGCACTCAATTTGGCCCTATCAGCCTCCATGGCCTTCTTCAACCCGGCCATCTCAATCTCGTGACCACGAGATAACTCGTCAATCCGCTTCACATACACCTTCTCCTTCTCACAAAAACCTTCAACGTCTTTCTTCATGGCTGCCATCGAAGCTTTCATCTCCTCCCTCGTATTCATGAACTCCTCATACTCCTCCATACCTTTCCTAAAACGGGTAACACCTTCTGCCAAAAGGGCAGAAACGTTGGTATAGTTCAAAATCAACCGGTTTAACAAGGAGTCACCCTCCATATTGGAGATAGTATCACGAACCCCCGGAGGAGCGAAATGAGCTAAAGCATCGGCACAAACTTCAGGATCCTTGAAAGAATCCCCAACCCTGACACTCCATTTCGACACATAAACGGCACTACCATCCAACCCTTGAACAACTGGCATCTGAACCTTCTTGCCAGCAGACTTCTTCTTCTTGGAAACCACCAACCCCTGCTCCTTCTCAACCTCCATAGTTGGACCTTGGTCTTCAGAAACCTGAATGTCATCACTAACTTCGACGGGTTCATGAGAAAATGAAGTGCCGACAGACTTCAGCAAACGTCGTGTTGAACGACGAGTGGAAGACTTTGGAACAACAGTTTTGGTGAACCCTTTAACGTTCTCAACCCCAGCTTACTCGGCGTCCTCAAAACGACCCTCCTTACCCCGAACAACCGAATCCTCCCCAATAACAGCCGCAACATCAGTTAACACAACATCTGAAGTGTCATCACTTTTCAAAAAATCAAAAGCAGACATAACTACAAAATACAAAGGAAAATCATTAGCAAACATATCAAGAAGATAAAGCAAATATGGATAAACAAATGCATACCCTTATCATCCCTCATAAGCATGGGATCCCGATTAGGCTTATCCCAAAGTTTACTAATGCCTAATAACACAAGAAGGTGTTCGGGAAAAGGACGAAGACGTGATGGACACTCCCTAATACGTTTCTAAAACACATCGTTCAACTCTGATTCGGCCGGTTCGGGCTCGTTTAGAACGGCCTCCGGTTGTCTTCAAACAAGTTTAAACGGAAGGATAGAATCGGAAACAAAGAAAAAACGGTCCTTCCAAGAACCGAGGGTTGTAACCGCCTAAGAAACCAAACAAGTTTCAACCTTGGTATGTTCAAAAGTATACCAATCACCGTTCTTTGCTAAACGAAAGAAACGACGAAAACTCAACAACGAAGGATCATAACCTAGGGCTCTACACAAAACCTCAAAATGCAACACCCTAGCAAGCCCTAAAGGATGGATTTGACCGAACGATACACGGTAATATTCCAAAACATTCAAAACGAAAACTGAAAATGGATGTCGGAGATTGGAGAATTCAAAATGACGACAATATAAAGCAATGAAGCCCGCCGGACAACGATCAATCGAAGAATTGACCGGCGGAGCAATCGGTTTATACTTTAACCCTATTCCCCACTCAATACAAAACGATTCAACCTCCTCTTGGGTTAATCGGGAAAAACTGATCGAAAGATCCTTTTTGGCAACCATAATTTTGAAACAAAGATGAAGGATCGAGACTAACCTGTGGGAAGATTGAAGGAAACTTGAAAGTGTTTATGGTGGAAACTTTAAAGAAAAAGATAAAAGAAAATGAATAGTTAATAACTATTAATTAAAAGCAGTTATTGGAAACCGCATTCTGACAGTTACAATCACATCAACTGTCACATCAACAATTCAAAAAATAACCAAAACTGAACAAAGCTTCGGAGCCTTCAAGCCTTGAAGCCTTTAAGCGATAAACAAAGCGTGTGCAAAAGTCAGAAGCCCTTGAGCATACTCCTCAAAAACCTCTGACTTGGGGGGCTGATGACGGGGGTAGCCCAAGGAAATAATAAAATGGTTGTGGCATATTAACGCTAAAAGGGTTAAAAGGTTAAAAGCTTCGTTTTCCCGCCCAAACTTATGTAAATAAGCACCCACGTGCTACAGTACAATATCATATCACTATTCACATCATTGTCCCCTCTGAGCAAATGACATATTCAGACAAAGTACTATTACTTTATCTATGGACCATCGGTCCAAAGCTTCCCGCCCAACAATGGTCAGCTCTCTAGGCAAACTGGAGGGGAACTAGTTAGTTACATCTGAACTAAAAGGCTTACATCTCCTCACTTATATAAGAGATGCTTAGCAATAAACACAAAGACACCAGATCTGGAGTTAACACATACTCCTTGATCTTCCTTTCTCTCTTGAGGAATACACACTTTGCTTATTCCTTTCTTACTTCACAATTATCATAGCTTCATCCAAGAACCGATTCCAAACATCATGGTTCTTGATCATCGGTGAGCTTTAACAACAAACAACTAACTAGTGAACCTCCTTCTACGTTTTGCAAACGTAGAGGGACACCACGACCTGCGTTAGGCTAACCTGAACCCTTGAAGCTTTTTAGCCTAACCAGTCCATTAACTATCATTGGTCTTATCTTTGTTGTAGCAACAGTTATTAAAATCAGTTATCCTTAGATTTAAACAAAAAAAAAGTTACAAACTAGTTTAAAGAAAATTAGTAATAATATCTGTGTATATATACACATATAATAAACATGTTTAAATCTGTGTATAACTGTATATATGTCTTTTGTATACGTCTTTATTTCCATTCTTATTTTTATAATACATTATATCTTATTATCCACGTGTATATTACACACTACAAATTACGCGGATACTCATATCAATTAGCTAGCAGATGAGTATGGAAAAAAAATCCCCAAAGTGCAACCACATAAAGCATCATGTACAACCATACAAAGCAATAATATACAAACTCCAAATTCAACACGACGTCGTTTATACGTGTTCACACAAAGCGTATTCTCTCTCTCAACCTCTATAAAAGCTCACCCAATTTTCTCAAACCCACAAAGACGGTGCCAATAATAATATTAATAATAATGGTTGTGGGTATGATGAAATGGAGGCCATGGCCACCGCTTCAATCCAAGAAATTCGAAGCCAAGATTATTATTCATACCCTTCAAGGGTTGATTGAGCCTAACAATAATACTACTGCAATTGATTGTTCGAAGCTGTGGGTTGAGGTTAAGTGGAAAGGGGGTAATAATAATAATAATCGGTTGAGTTTCAAGAGAAAGAGTGTGAGAACGAATGTTACGAAGGAGGGTTTTGTGAAGGATGATGGGATTATTGAATGGAATGAAGAGTTTGTTGTTGTTTGTGAGTTGATGGGTTTGAAAGATGGTGGGTTTCATCACTGGGATGTTGCACTCCAGGTGTTCGACGTAAGTCCTCAGCCAAATTACATAATTTTTTTTATGTTTGGTTTTAAGAAATTGGTGAAATTTAGTTGCACTTGACTCAAATTTACAAGATTTGATTGAGATTTTAATTTATTTTGGGTATTTTAGGTTTTAGGTTAATAATATTATTAGTTATTTATAAAGATCAAAACTTGAAGATCAGGAAAGATTTTCATATATGTAAATTTTAATTATAAATATTAAATTTTATTTTCCTCATTTTATGGAGGTTTTTTTTTTTTTTTTTTTTGTTTTGTCTTTTAATTGTAATTTTAAGAAATTGAAGAAATTTGCAAGCTTTGATATGATATTTTCATGTATATAGGGTTTGAGGTTAATAATAATATAACCTTTTTTTTTTATAAAGATTAAAACTTAAAGATCTGTTTTGTTTATGGGCTTGATTGAAGAAGGGTGATCTGGGGAAGGTTTTCATAGATGTCAATTGCGACTATAAATATTAATTATTATTTTCCCCCTTTTATGGAGTTTTTAAGTTTTTTTTATATATATGATGCAGCTAATAATTACAGTTGACTATAGCCTTAGTGGATCACTTCCTTGAACTTAAAGCCATATGCTGTATCAAAATTTAAAATTGACTACATAGCATAGCATAGCATCATATTCCAAGTTTTATCCTCAAACACCTCATTGGTTTGCTGTATACAATCACCATAAATATGTATAGATATAAAACATTAATAAATTAATCATATATTAATCCGATTATATATTAATAAATGCTTTTGATCCTGATAATTGATATAAAACTACTGGTATGATGTTAGCACTTGATGATCAGGAATCTCTATACTTTAGGACCGAGAGTGATACACGTATTTCGTTTTTAGTGGTTTGTTCGGATTAAAGAAGAAAAAGTTTCACCTCATGGGTTCCAGTATTCAACACGAGTTTTTGTCAATAAAAGAGGGTGGCCTTTATTAGTATATTACGATTAAAAGCTAAAGTTGCCCTTTGATTATTAATATACATCTTCTAATGTGTCGTCCCTACATAGCTACTGTGAACAAAGATGATGACTACTTTAAGAACCTATCTTTAGACGATTAGATTATATCAAGTGGGAATTTATAATTGTATTTTCTTTGTTAATAACTTTATTATAACTCTCTACGGAAAGAAGTTTCCTTTTTTGTTCTGTTGTCTTAAAGGTATATACTTGATGAGTATTCTTTAAACAATTAAAATTTCTAATAATGTGTTTCTTCTTATTCAGGGATTAAATCAAGGACCAAAGAATAGGAATTGTTGTATTGCAACCGGATCGTTAAATCTTGCAGAGTTTGCTTCTAGTGAGCAAAACGAGACCGATATAAGCATTCCTCTTTCTGTTCCGAGTGGCATCACTGAATCTAAACCCGTACTTAATGTAAGTCCCTTAAAATTTATGCTTTAAAAATTGGTTAAGTTCTTAATATAATATGCTAAGTCCTTTTTTATTAAATATGCAGGTGTCTCTGAGTCTGCAAGAACTTAAGATCCCGCACGAGAGTACAGAACAAGCACAAAAAACTATTATACCTCTTCCATTATCACCTGGTAATGTTAAATCTGGTCTTCAGAAGGTCAAAATATTCAGGGGTATATCAGTCAATCAGGCTAAAAAAGCATGTCGTGAAGACGAGGGTAGTGATGGAAAAAGCTCGGTTAGAAGCTATGATGCTGATTACCCGTTTGACACCGACTCCATTGACGCAGATGAAGTTGACTCGGAGGAAGTCAAAGATGAAGATTCCGCTGTTAGAAAATCTTTCAGTTATGGAACTTTGGCATATGCAAATCATGCTGGAGGGTTGTCTCACTTCAACTCAAGTTCTTGTGAAGATGAAGACTGGTTATATTACCGCAACAATAAAGAAAAAACCAGTTATTCGAGTGAGCCCATCATTGATCCTTTAGAAACACAAGTGCTAAAACGAAGCATATTCCCTTGGAGAAAAAGAAAGTTGAGTTTTAGATCCCCGAAGAACAAAGGTGAACCGCTTTTGAAAAAGGATTCTGGAGAAGAAGGCGGTGATGATATAGACTTTGACCGCCGAATGTTGAGTTCTTCAGATGAGGACACAAATACAAACAGATGTTCAGTTTCTGAATTTGGAGACGATAATTTTGCTGTAGGTAGTTGGGAGAAGAAGGAAATAGTAAGCAGAGACGGGCATATGAAACTTGAGATGCAAGTTTTCTTTGCTTCAATTGACCAAAGAAGTGAACGAGCCGCCGGTGAAAGCGCATGCACCGCGTTAGTTGCGGTTATAGCTGATTGGTTCCAAAACAACTGGAACGAGATGCCGATAAAGTCACAATTCGATAGCTTGATTCGAGACGGGTCATTAGAATGGAGAAATTTGTGTGAAAATGAAGTTTATAGAGAACGGTTTCCAGATAAGCATTTTGATCTTGAAACCGTTTTACAAGCCAAGATTAGAAATCTTGATGTAGTCCCTGAAAAATCATTCATTGGGTTCTTTCAACCCGAAGGGATTAAAGAAGGTGATCTTCATTTTCTTGATGGTGCTATGTCGTTTGACAGCATATGGGATGAAATCAGTCAAATCGGGTCAAATCATAACGACAGCATGAAGCCGTTGGTCTACATTGTAAGCTGGAATGACCATTTTTTCATGTTGAAAGTTGAACGGGATGCGTATTATATTATTGACACGTTGGGAGAGAGGTTATACGAGGGATGCAATCAGGCTTACTTGCTTAAGTTTGACAAAGATACGGTAATTGAAACACTACCGAGTGAGAATGCCGAAGGCAAAAAAGTCAATGAAAGTCAAAGTAAAGATAGCGAGATTGTGTGCAAAGGGAAAGAGTCGTGCAAAGAGTATATTAAAAGCTTTTTGGCTGCAATCCCGATAAGGGAATTGCAGGCGGATCTGAAGAAAGGGTTGATGGCAGCATCAACTACTGTAGTTCATCATCGGCTGCAGATTGAGTTTCATCACACCGAGTCCTCTTTAGCTTAAGCAAGCGGTAATACAACAGCTATTAACGTATTAGATTATTAACGGGTTAACTGTTTTTGTTGAACGGTTTTGTAGCCTAACACCGGCCCTGTTTTTCATACGTCGTGTTCTACTCGGAACAGGTATAAATGTACATGTTTAAAGTAATATGTATAAATCTATGAAATGTTCAGTATTGATAAACTGTGTTTTCTTTGCCTTTTTCATTTTACTATCTTTCATTGCTACGACGAAAGTCAGGTCGAGTCTTGTTATCAGGTTTTTTAGGGTGGGTCCCAGCCTCGGCACGGGGACTACACCATTAGCCACCCATTACGCCCTCTTATTAGAAATTAAACGAGCACCACCTCTCCCGTGTGAAAACTTTAAAAATGATTTTTTTTTTTTTGAACGGCAAATTTAGGATCACTCACGGACCACTGGAGTATAGTACCAGCAGAACCACGCGATCATATCCATCTCCACTAGGCAATAATGCCTAACCACCAATTCAGGAGGAAAGCCAACAAAAGTTGGGAAAACCCCCTTTTATGGGATTCGAACCCAGGACCTTATGGTCCCTAAGCCTTATCCCACCACCAAGATGCCACTAGGCTACAAAGCCATGGACTTAAAAATGATTTAATGGTGCAGTTTTGTTTGAATTAAAAATAATATTGATAATACAAAAAACCCATAAAATAAACAAAAATGCATACAAATATTCCAACACATTTTATCATCAAGTAACAATGACAACAAATTCAATACACAGACCAAACAATTTTCAGCAGCAAAATGGACATAAGATCAGCCCATTTTCGTTACACTCCCCACACTTCTCCGGCAACCGCCCATCGGCCGAACCCACCTTCCGGCTACCACTGCATCTAAAACACACCACAAACTGAACACCTGCACACCCTTCACACGGTCCGTCCCACATATTAATTGGAATTCCAGCTAAAAGCGGACGAAGTCTCCCTTGCTCGTGCAACCGCAACACTTCCTCCGCTCCCCCAATATACCTCCCCTTTATAAACAACCTCGGCGGAACCACTTTCCCGCCAAGTAACCGCCACAGCTCATCTCTGAAGTCCAGATGCATTGATAGATCTCTTTCATCATACAAAACCTTAAAACCCTCTAGTAAAAACCGAATACTCGCGCAGTCTTCAAACGTCTTTCGGACGCTTCTAAATCCCGTGGTGTACAAAATCACCGAATCACTCCCTCCCAGAGGACAAATTCGCTCGAAATTTGAAAGGGGGTTATCAATTTCTCCAAGTTTTAACGATTTTAACGGTGGTTCAGTATCCAAATCATGATCATAATCTAAACCTCTAGCTTTAACCTCCAAACTCGCCTGCTGAAAAGCCGATAACAGATTCGGGTCAAAAACCGCACCCGAATCCAAATTCGACATCCGAAAAACATCAATCTCCAACAAAGGACTTCCACTTGCACCTAAACTTTTCGAATTCGAATGCACCCGAACCCGATCACCAACCGGGTAAATCACGGGCCGGGAATTTTCTTTATCGTCTATATCCGATTCATCGGATTCTTCGAGGTCCTTCATGAGCTCTGATACATCGATTATTTCGACTTCTTGTACCGAAAAACTGCTCTTCTTTTCAATCTTTTTATCAATTTGCATCACTTCTTCTTCAGATACTCGGGTTTCGACTTTATCGATCACCCCATCGGCCGCATTAACATGGAGAATCCTTTCCGCTTTCGGGTACCCGATTGTTTTAATTGTCTTTAACTTCTTCAAGATTCTTCCCTTTACACTCTTCATTTTCCTGTTTCTCTTTATCCTGACCTATATATACACAAAACTGTATGTATATATATAAAGTATAAAGATACAATTTGTTGAATAATAATGAAATGGGGATTTTGTATGGGTTTAGAAATGAAGGCTTGTTGGCTGGCTTTTATGTAACGGCTAGAAAGATTATATGAGTGTAGTTTTAAATTTTGTGATGATAAGGTAAGGTAAGGTAAGGTGAGGTCCACGGTTAGCTGGAGTGGAGGTGAATTTTGGGCCGTCGGATGTTGATCGTAGAGTTTGATGGTGATTGGTTTGTAGGGTAGTGTGTTGGAAACAAGTCAAACAACGGTCGAGCCGGCGTATGGGCCGGGCCTACTCAGACTTTTTGTTATCGTTACTTTGGCAATTTCTTTTCGTCGAATAAATAAAAAGGTCTTAACTCTTTATATTTGATTAAATGTATGATTTTTATTTATTTTCATTTTTTTAGTAGGTTTGAAGAAGATTTAATTTGCTCACACTATTGTCACGGGTTCTCTTTCTAAGGGGACCTCCCTTGATTACCCGAGAGTAGCATTATGCCCTGCTTATTTTAAAGGTTGCTAGTTTTGACCTACCATGTATTCATCAGAAGAGCACAACCACTCTTGAACAGTGGCGCGTTTGATATGTACGTACATTTTACAAATCACTGAGGCTGTCTCAGATAATCAATTCCTTTGTAGTTACAGTCCAATTAAACGACACGGTAATATGTATAAGCGTTAACACGTCACGAAAAATAGTTATTATTATAAAACATTTCAAATTTATGGTGCAAAACTTTTGAATGTTTCTTGTTAGACACTACTAATTAGTTAACCCTACACGAATACACGAATATGCATTAGATATTCATAAAATAAATGTTTGCTTTTAAATTTACACTGTAGTTGAAACTTAAACCAATAAAACACAGTTAAATGCTTAGCTCTAACGAATTACGGTTTTGGATATCGTTGTTATTACTTGAATCTTAAATTCACATGTTTAGCTATAAGTTTATATGATTGCTTTTAAATTTACATTGTAGTTTAAATGTTATTCAGTTGAATACGGTTCTTAACCGAAATTGAACCGAACTAATTTTTGTTCGGTTAGACTCCTGTGAATTCTGATTAATTTGGTTAACAGTTAGTGACAAACAATTTAACAAATCTGGATAAACTGATCTGAACTACCTATATAACTAAGTCTGAACCGATAAACACCTCTACGAGGCTTACAAGTTACAACTTACAACCAAGTTGGTTGAACCAACTAACCAAGGATGTTTTAGAAAAGAGGCCGAATTTTATAAAAAATTATAAGGAGGCCCATTTTAAGTATAAGGAGGTAGACGTGCACAAATCGGGTTCAACTGGAAAACCCGAATCGGTTTTTTCATACCGGGTTGTAAAATGGAACCGGTTCCAATCAAGAACCGGTTCGGTTCCCGACCCGAACCGATGCCCAGATATGCTAACTTTTAAGAACCGGGTAGGGTATGAACCGGAACTGGTTTTTACGTAAAAACCGGTTCCACCGGTTTTTTTGAAATTTAAATATTATAGCCGTTAGGAACCGGTTCCAACGGCTATATAGCCGTTTTTGACCGTTGGAACCGGTTTTTTAACTACAAATAGGTTATTTTCTTACTATAAATAGCAAGGTTTGTTTGTGTACTTGTTAAACCAATTCCAAAACTATAAAACACACTCCAAACCACAATTAACCTTAAACCGACAACAAATGGCAACTAATGATGACGTTGTTATGGTGATCGAAACAACAAGATTCCCCGATGTTTGGGTTCATTACGATTTGTGTCTCATGACCGACTCACATGAGTTGGCACGTTGCAAATATTGCTCGAAGTTTCTTAAAGCAGGGTCCAACTCGACATTACGAAAACATACGAATAAGTATTGTCGAGAGAAAAGAAGGTTGGAAGCTAAAAAAACGGAAGTGGGAGAGTCGTCCGGCTCTACAACCCAAAAATAAGTATTCCCGGATTAAAACGACGGACTTTGTTTTTTATGTTTTAGTTGTTATGTTTAGTATCGTTTATGTTTTAATAATGTTTGTAATAGTTATTTTTTAAATAAATAAAATGTTCGTCGTTATTAAAAAAGTAACAAAAATTAATCATGAGTAACAAAAGTAATTATAATAAAACAAATCAAAACTAAATATTAGTTGAACAAGTTACAAATAATTTTACCAAAACAAATAATTACAACTCTTCTTCGTCTTCATTCTCGTCTTCACCCTCGTCTTTGAGTAAAGGAACGGGTTTGCTAAAGGAGTAGTATTTTAGTTTGTTTTTGAGTTTGGTGGTGAAACAAGTGGTGGAAACAAGTTATATATAGGTTTGGGCATCAAAAACCGGTTCCAACGGCTATATTACCGTTGGAACCGGTTCCAACGGATCTATTGTCTCAAAAACCGGTTCCAACGGCTATATTACCGTTGGAACCGGTTCCAACGGCTAATTGGTGTCTAAAAAACCGGTTCCAACGGCTATATTACCGTTGGAACCGGTTCCAACGGCTAGTTTGACTTTTGTTTGACCCTTCAAAAAAAACCCGTCGGAACCGGTTTTTCCAGGTACGAACCGAACCGGTTCCAATTAAGAACCGGGTAGGAACCAGGTTGGAACTGATACTGACATACAAATAGGAGAACCGGGTACGATTTTCGGGTACAAAAATACCCAAACCGGGTATTGTACCAACCGGGTTGGAACTGGAACTGGTTCCGATTCGGTTCCACCAGTTAGGTTCCGGAACCGGTTTTTTTGTGCACGTCTATAAGGAGGCCCCTCATTTTATAGCTAGTTGTGACTTGTGGCCCAATAAGGCAATACCATCATGGCTAGAGTTGGAAAAAAAAAATCCGAACCCAGAACTGGACCCGAAGAAAAAACCCGTAACCGGTTTTTTTAAAATCCGGTTTTAATACCCGAACCCGACCCTACCCGTAGGGTACGGATAGGGTATGACTTTCAATGTTGAAACCCGAACCCGTACCCGATAATACCCGAAACTCGGTTCTAGTTATACCCCGAAACCCGTTTTTTGCATACCCGAATCGGGTTTTTTGGATACCCGGACATTAGTGTTTGTGCACTTGTTTTTGTGTGCCTACCCACAGATCTATAGTCGTTCTCCAACGGATCTTTTTTGAAGCACATATATGATATAAATACTTGTTTAGAGCAGCATATTTTGATATACCAAACAACAACTGAAAACACATAAAATATATGTTTTTTGTATTATTGTTTAGTTGTTTATATATGTTTGAATGAACTTTGAAGTTTGTATGCAAAAAAAAATGGAGTTAGGATAAAAAATGAGGCATGCCCGTTGACATAAGAAAGCTGTAGAATATGCGTTTTTTTAATACCTGGAAAATAGGGTATTCAAAACCCCATAAAACGGGTTTTTTAAATACCCGGAAATAGGGTATTCAAATACCCGGGTATTGAAGACCCGGTTCAATACCCGACCCGAACCCAGTACACAGGGTATGGTTTTTCAAGCCAATACCCGACCCGATTATTGCTAATACCCTATTTTTCAATAGCTGATCATACCTGAACTCGGTTCTATACCCGAACCCGAGTTTTTCTAATATCCGATTTATGCACCTCTAATCATGGCATCATCATTCATCCCTTCATTTTATTATCACCAGCTTCGTTTATATATAATATTAAAATTAAAAATCTGTTTTAAAAAACTTTTGAATATTGATAGATTTATCTGTATGATCGGCTGTAGGTAAGTTTGTTAAAATTTCTCTTTACGACAATATACAGACTATCTAAATATTTTGATTAGGTAGAAGCGAATTGGGGACCTAGGAGGCCAGGAATGTTTGTTATGTGGGACGATCGTGAAGCTTAACACTAATTTCAGAAGGGAGCAATCGAGATTCTTTAACACCTTAATTAAACATGTTTTTGTTTCAACTTAAAGTTATTGTGCGAATGAAACGAGTAGTGAGGAGCAAACACACAATAGTAGTCGTAACTGGTCAGTGTCAACATGCGGGTAACACAAACTCCTCGCGTCAAATTGATACAGTTTTATTGTAAATCATCTCACCACATTTTATTCTCACGAAGTTTGTTTTACCACACATCCTCATATTATTATTTTTGTTAAAAGAAATAATGCTTGCTTGCTTGAATTACAACTATCCACTTGATTTATGACAAAGATCTTAAACATTACTAATTGTACCATTAAAATCATTGAGCGATACCAAGTATTACCAACAGTATACCATTGACAATAGGTAAGACGTGACTTTCACGTTAACATACTTAATTTATAAAATGGAAATGTTCACTTATTTATTTTCATTAAACAATCCCGTGCTTGTGAGACTATATAATAGACTAATGATAAATTGGTAATGATATTTCAATTAGCTGCTTAAAATATACATAAATAATGAAGATGAATCTAATAAACTAATTAACCTGTCTAAATCAACAGTCGAAGTATCAAAACAATAATAAAAAAAACTACAAGTCACAAATTTACTAGGGATGGGAAAAATATGTTTAACCAAAGTAACCAACAAAATGGACCTTTGGTTTGATATATTTTTTATTTTGAAAAACCAAAAATTACAGTTCAATTAATAAAACACTATATATCTCTACGGTGTGACTAAAACTTTTGTGGGGATTAACGTAGTGATGTTGAGTTTAATTTAAACTTCAAAGGCACAACTCACGATTTATTAACAAAAATATATTTTAAGAAATCTACTTTCATTAAAAAAAGATGATTCCATTGGTTAGAGGATCAACGAATCCACCTAATTACCCTGTTTGGCTAACGAAATCAATCGCACTAATCTGGATGTTTATATCAACAGTTTGAAATGCTTAATTCAATGAGCAAAAACACAACTTTTGGAAAATTTAACAAAGTATATATTACACTAATGTTCAATTGTAACTACTTTTCTAGATTCCACCAGGTTGAAACATCCTAGCAAGGTAACTAATTGTTATAACCTGGTACATAAGGCTCTTGCATACGTGGGTCTGGCGGTGCAAAACCAACTTGGGTCTGGTACACGCATCCTTACCCTTACCTTATAACTTATAAGACTTATTTCTATAAGTTATAAGTTGATGTTTTCAAGACCGAAAACAGTGACCTTCATGTCACATGAACCATACTGTTGCTTTAAGGTTGGCCCCTTAGCATAAACCGGTATTCCAATAAATACCAATATAAAAGTGGATAATTTCTAATTATGAGTACATCTTACTCACTGAATCAACTCAGTTAAGTTGTCACTGCAAGAGGCGAGTTCCTACACACTGGACAAGTAGGATGAACCTTCAACCACGTATCTATGCACCCAACATGAAACACGTGGCTACATTCGGGCAATATCCGAACCACGTCTTTAGGTGTATAATCCGCCAAACATATGGAGCACCCAGAGCCAGAGTTAACCTTGCAGTGAGGCAACTTAGTATCAGAGTAAACGGACGTCGGGAAAGTTATTAACACATCGTCATCTAGACCCCGCGATAACCTTATTAATTGGCGGTTGTCTGCATCCTCGTTGGTGTCAGATGGTGGTGGTGGTGACCGGCGCTTACATATGAAAGAAAAATAGGTAATGATGGCTACAAGTATGGCTGTAAAGAAGAATCCGACTACGAATAACTAGTCGTGGCTTCCCTGCGGTTTAGGGATAGGGATATACGGTGGCGTTTGGCCGTCCGTTGTGACGTTCATCGTGTGTTATTAGAAGGTTGGAGAGTTGTCAACTTTGGTTTTTTATTATATGATGATTGATAAATACTATAGAAGAAATGGATAATGGAAAGATAATATGTTTGAGGCGTGACTATGTGTGGTTGTTGGGTTACAAATACAAAAAGTCAACCAGGATTATTATTGGATTACTCTTGGAATATTTTACCTACTCCAAAATAATAGGTTGCTATATATTATTAAAAACTTTGCACGTTTAGTTATCAGGATAAAAGTTAAGGAATTAAGAATAAAAGTAGGAAATTAGTAAACAACTGCCTATTTTTAAAATAAATAGTTAATATAGGATGAGCAAAATGAAAAACAAATAGTAGCATGAACAATAAAATTGTCACATATTATTTTTGATTGCGCTATAGATACCCATCCTGACTTTAAATTTAAGCAACCCCTCCTATATGTGAGTTTACAAAGTTGAACATGTCCTTAAATGAGCCTTAAAGGCTTGGAACATACCTTTAATTAATTATACTTGTGTTAAAAAGTTGGATCATGCACTCCTTAAACAAACGTTTAGAAGGTCAAATGATTGGTTATTTGGTCCAATACATGATAGTGATGGTTAAAGCTTGGGATCTTTGAAGTCTTAATTTTGAAACATGATACAAGGTAGGTTTTCTCATAGTTGTAAGTTTCCTCATTGATAGTGTTAATGAGTGAATCAGACCTGAAACGTCAAAATCAGTATGGACCATGGACGGTTGCAGGGCCGTCTCCGAAAATTTAAATACCTCGGCCGAAACAAAATAAAAAGGCCCCGTAGGCCTTAACGAAAATTTTGTATTCGATAATGTACATGGATAAAACTTTTATCGACCGATTTATTATAAGCTGAAACTATTCTGAGCATGTAATTATCTCATAAACCATTGTAAATAACCTTATTTTTAACACAAAAAAACATATATATGAAATATGTATAAAAAAAGTTTGTGCCCCCGAAACTTATATGCCCCGGCCAATGGTGCGGTTCGCACACTCTCCGAGCCTCCCATGTTGACATCCCGTCTCAAAAGGCTCACTCAAGTATTTGAGAGTAGTTTCAAACGCTATTAAAATAAAGTTTTCAAAGCATCATATAGCGCCAAAAACTTTCTTGGTTTTGTTTATGAATAGAAATGAGACGTGTCAGAAGTCAATTACGCTATTTAGTCTAAATCAAATACAGGGTAATTTAACAATAAATGATGCATTTAGCCACCCTTCATTTAAATCAAGTAGTTAAAAGCAGCATCAAGTCTGGTCATTGTCAACAAGTTAAACATCTATTAATCACTATTGAATGAATTTAAATAAAAAATGTATATTAGCCTATTGAAAAATTAGAAAACTTAAAAAAAAAAAATACGGATAATGCCTTTTAAAGGGTTAAACCTCTTGTGAACTCGTGACGCCAACTGTTGGTCCCGGCATGTTCCGACACATTGGACAAGTAGGATGGGCCTTCAACCACGTATCTATACAACTCACATGATACAAATGTCCACAAGCCGGCAATAACCGGACTACATCAGCCGGTTTATAATCAGCCAAACATATGGAGCAACTAGAGGCTGTGACAGTTTCACCTTTGTTGGAGTGAAGAAACGTTGGAAATGTGACAAGAACATCTTCATCAATGCCATAGGATAATCTAATAAGGCGGCGGTTGTCAGCGTCATCGTAGGCAGTGGTACTGAAACTAATAGACGGTGGTGGTTGTGACCGAGAGCGTTTGCAAAAATAAGAAGTGTAGGAGAGGGAGAGTAGAAGGACCACGACACAAAAGAACCCGACTACGAATATGTAGGCGTCTCCGCCTTGCGGATTGCCGGAGTCGGGGGTGTATGGTGGTCCTAGGTTGTTTGTTGTGGTGTTCATGTTGAATGTTGATTGTTGAGTTTGAGATTAAGGTTGTCAAAGTTTGTTGTTTATATTAGAAAGTTCTAAAAAGCCAGGTAGATAATGGGGAAGTAAGGAATCTGACCTTTGAGCTTAATAAAAGAACATATAAAAAGTAGTTGATAATTTTGTTTTGTTTTCAAGGTATTTTGTTGTTAGATTGACATATAATTAATATTATTTTATTAAACTAGGAGTAAGCTGTATTATGGTTTCTTAAGGTGCCGTTGAGAAGGATAACTGTTTGGTGCGGTTGGTGGTATTTGTATATAAAAAAAAGTCAACTTCTTGTCGTTTTTGGTGGCATGTATGATATATTGGTAAATGCTCACAAGTCTTAGCCAACTAGTGTCTAAACTCTAAAGGGTTGGTGATTTTGTTGTATGGAAATCCACTTTTATATTGTTTTGAACCTTAGTACAGTTTTGATGGAAATATATGAAAGAGAGATCCAGATGAAAGAGAGAGAGAGAGAGCGCGCCAACCATCTCCACCCCAAAGGGTTGCGGGCGATCTTTTGAGATGGGAGAGAGATGAGAGATAAGAGGGTGGTGTGACGGAATGTTGGTAGACAAACCCTACCGCTAAAGATGCTTTTATATTTTCTTAATTTGAATTTGCAAACTATGATAGTATGATGATGGTTGAGTTGCAGACTTTGAGTAACACCGATTTTTTTTAAAACTTAGTTTAAAATAATATTTATTTTTAATCATATTGAATCATTCAAGTTAGAATCAATTGAGAAATTTAGGATTTTTTAATTGTTAACTTACAATTAAATTAAAATTACTATATTAGCATACGTTTCTTATGGTAGATGTTAGCCTTATTGTGATATGTGGATTAGAATACTCATATTAAAACGTGTGTATGAACTAGTAAAGTAAAATCACGTTTCGGTTTTTTGTCATGCTAATTAACCACAAACTTTGCTTTCAATGATGCCTTCAAAAGAAATATAAATACACCAACTATTAGTTGAATGAATGTGGGACGCGAGTGAATGTGTTGAGACTATAACAAAACTATTGATCAAAAACTACTTTTATAGCATTATAAACATTACAAGACATTATTTATAAAAAAGTTGGCATTGGTTTACTAATCAGCTTATAGTTAGTCAAACCCCAGTAAATCTATCAACGCTCCTCCGGACAAAATTGTCAGTCCTATGTAACAACCGTCCGTGGATGAAAAAAAAGAGAGAGAGAACCGGAAGAGAGAGGGGAGAAACTGTCTCATCCCCCGAGAGAGAGAGAGAGAGAGAGAGAGAGAGAGGCCAACAAGGCAACAAACCATCATGCATCATCATATATCTTCATTAGAGATGCTTTTATATACTGACACACGAGCAGAAGAATCTGTGTGATCTCAATGTAAAAATTGGATGAATTATTTATATAATTATTTAACGAAATACTTGGTGATTTTTACCAACGTTTGATAAAATATTTTTAAAAGTTTTTTTTACCACTTCCATTAGAGAGGGGATAATTGGTGTATATATCTACCAAGATTAGAGATAAAGCCACCAAGATTAGAGAGAAAGTTACAAGTAGATTAGTCAATAGCACCCAAACATAGCTTCTTATATCAATGTGATGATATCTTCGTATGCTTAAATCTTAATATATTTGTTATTGTGCATGATATAAATTTCTCTCAAGACATTATCAACCAACAAATAATGAACTTTTAAAATGTTAGTTAAGCTAAGTTTCTAAAACTCGTCACATCGCCATGTAGGAAATTACACAACAATCGTCTATAACAAAACAAAACAACTTAAAAATATGATTTATTTTGTCAATGAAATTAAATATTCATTTTATACACATTTCATAATTCATTTGAAATTAATAAATCAACATTTAACATATGATTACAATTTACAAACCACCGGACGTCTAATGATCATCCAAGTTCCAACATTTAACTTTGTTGAACCGCTAGTTTAACCGGCAACGGCGAGTTCCTACACACGGGACAAGTAGCATGAACCTTCAACCACGTATCCACACAACTCACATGAAACAAGTGCCCACAAGCCGGCAACAACCGGACAATGTCGTCCGGTTTATAATCCGCTAGACAAATAGAAAAACCCGAAGAGTCACCTTTGTTAGTCGTCATTTTTTCATAAGTGAATGTCGGGTAAGTTATGAGTACATCATCATCAACACCTCCAGACACCTGGCAATCAGCTTCAGCTTCAGCTGCTGGTACAGATTGAGAGTTTATGCGACGAGTACACTTGTAAGAAACGTAGGAGAAAGTAATTATGATGAGGCTGAAGAATAAGGTGAGTCCTAGGATATAGCCAACACTGCTGCCTGCTTTTTCGATGTTGTCCGTGTTGTACGAATCACCGGTGATCGGTGTGTTACTCATGTTGTGTGATGAGTACTAGGAGGAGGAATTGTCAACTTTGAGGTTGTTTTTATATGTGAACTAAGAAGATAATATAAGGTTTACTGGCCGGCGGCTGGCTTTGGTTTGGAGTTTGGACTTTGATATAAAAAAACAAATTATATAAAAAGACCATTAATAAACTATAAATATGTATTTGAAACAAATACAGCACATACACGAAATAATACATCATACTTGCTTGCTTACAATAGCATGTGTCGTATGTATGTACGTAAGTAGATGTTACTTATTGTGTTTAGAACTAATTACACGGATATTTCTTTGGCATGATCATATTGCGGTTTATCTAATTTCCAGAAATTACACTTTTTGATCGGTCGTTTGTACGAACGTAACATTGAAGTGTATTGACGTTAACTTATTATGTTAAGTACGTGCGTTTTAAATGCAATTGGTCTTCTAATCAAATGATATGTGGGTGATGGTTAAGCTTGGGATCAATAAGGTCTCGATTGTGAAACCTGACTCTAGGAGGTTTTCCCATAATGGTGGCTTTTTTGGTTGATGGTGTTCCTTGCCGAGCCATACGAGAAGTGTTAAAATAAGCAGGGTTAACATCCTTTTCAGGAAGACTCACTCGGGTGTTAGGATCATTGTTAAAAACAATGTGTGATAATAAATAAAATAAAATAAAAAGTAAAACACCGACCCCACATGTAGTCCGCCCTACGTCATCTTCTCCATTTTCTTATTTGATTCGCATAATCGCAACCATCTTTCTCCGTACCCCTCACCATAAGAAAAGCCAAATTTCCAAGTTTAAACAGACATTAAAAGAGCTTAGATTTTATATGAAAAGACAGAAAACATGGGATTTGCAACTTTCTTCTTTGCAAAAGAAAAATGTGTGTTTGCACTGTATTAATAATTTAATAGGCCATCACTAGTCTAAAATGTGAACCAAATAACTCCTATGAGACGACTAGATCACCCAAACAGATCTAGTGTTGTTTCTACTCGTTTGTTTAGGTGATGGTGATCAGGTAAAAATGCTTGGTAGTAGTGGCTAACTGGCTATGGTGGGATGCAATGCGGTGACTAGGAAGGGTGTTAGGGACTTAGGGCAGATAATTGTGTCTGGTATTGGTCGCTGAAGATAAGATGGTTCTCGGGAGAGTTGGTAAAAAACAAGGAGCGGAAAAAGACGTTTGCGGTGTGACCGGAAAAAAATGGTAAGAATATGTGAAGAACGTAAGTTAGGTTGGGGAGGGGATCGGGTATAGTTGATTAGGTCCTATGGAGGTTTGTTTACTTCATTTTTATATGTAACTTTTTTATTAAAAAAGATTGAGTCAAGGAAGATTTTGTTTTTTGATGTAAGGATATTTTGTACAATGTTTTTTTAATATTTGTCAGAAAACTTAACAAACATTCATTTCAAGGACTAAATATGTTACTCTTTGACAAACTATTAGTCTAGACCTGTAAGGCTGTAACTATTGAGAGTTTGGAACCAAAAACTCAATATGATCGTACCATAGAAACCATCGTGTTAATAAATCTTACAAAATTTTACTCAACCCATACTTGATCAATTCATAATATCCTACACATATAATACTGCATTGACTTAATCATATGTATACATAAACAAATACTCTTATATAAAGAGCTCATCGAATATCAGGAAATTTAATATTATAATAATATATATAATATTGTGTAAAAAACAAAAGTTCCATTTACGAATATGAGAATAAAAAATAGACCATAGCATCATTTTCTTCACCATGAATTCAAAAGGGATGGTGGTTGGAACTAACTACTCGTAATTATCATATAATTGTTGAACATAACACTAAAATTATGTATAAAACTTTAAGAATCACATAAATATTCTGTTATAACCGTAATGTATGAGATTAACGGTTACAGAACTGATGTTTATGTGTATTATAATATTCATAGGATTCTATATTTATAGTTGATTAAACGTACTCGTATAGTCGTATGACCTTAGACTACGTGTTATTGAAGGCGTGAGATGTTAAATGTGAAATGCCACATAGGCAAGACACGTAAGTGCCACATAGGTGATGACGTTTTCACATTTCACTCAAGTAAGATAAGATGATGATATATGGTTATCAAGTTCTTATTTATATCAAAATCTGTATTGTTGTTAAGGGGCTGAGAACTTGCAAGCAAACGTGTTCGATCTATTAGCTATGTTCGATAGAGCGCCGTGCTAATAACACAAAGGTCACATATTCGAGACCTGCATGGGTCATCATATATTTTTTGCTTGTATGTTCTCAAAACAGTCCGCTTATTTTTTGTTTATATTGGGTCAATGGGGTTTTAGTCTTAAGCATAGATATGATATGGGTTGGGATCATCTCAATTTTGATGTTCAAAGTGACATTTAATATTATTATATATTTACATAGATGATCAATGGTAGCATTGTGTTATGACTTTTGTCTTAGTTTAAAAATTCAACATTTGATCATTGAAGTTGATGATTGTTTGTTTTGAAGGTTATATGTTTATAATAACAATTGAAAAAATAAATTGAATTCTTCTTAGATACATGAAAGAATACAATTTCATGGATGATTGGTGTTTTGAAGGTTAAATTTTAAAAATAACAATTGCATCCTTAAATTTTCAAAACAAAAATTTTTGTAGTTGTCAAAATTGAATCCATAGATTTTGAAAACATTTCTAGTTTTCTGTTTGTGTTTTGTGGTGGTCTTGTACGTGGTGTTTTGGTGGCTATATCAGTGCTAGCGTTTTAATAAAGTTTTTTTTTCTTGTATGTTTCCGATAACCAAGTTTATACTGTGCTATTTCTTGCCTATTTCATTTAATATTTTTAACCCTTCAACTGACCGCTTTATGCATTTGTTTATCTCCTAAACTAGACCTATCTTTTATATTTGTTAAAAGCAGGTGACAAGAAATAGTCAACCTTCAAATCTAGTACATGGAGTGACATGGTAAACAAAAAGGCAGAAAAAACATGCAATAATTATTCTTCATCAAACACAAATAAACAAAATAAACGAATCCAAATCCAAAAACTATTGAGAATTGTTACTTATCGACATTGTAACAACGTGAAAATTTCGAGTTCAAAGTATCAACTTTCCAAAGTCTAGGGACTAAAATTGCCAAAATCCAAACTTGAGGGTTAAAAATGAAAAATTGGTTTTCCTGACCCATCGCGCTACGCGACGAGTCAGAGGAGACACCCATCGCGTACCGCGATGGGGTGTCTGACAACGTGTTGACACGTGGCACACGATGGCACCATGTGTTGCCACGTGTCACCACGTGGAGCGGCGACTGCCACGTGTCAACACGTGGCAGGCCTATACGTGTGACTCGACATACCTATATCGCGGTACGCGATAGGTCTGTCCAGTGACTGATGTGTGTGAATATATATATAAATATTTAAGTAAAAGTTCCACACAAATCGGGTTTTAAAATAGGTTTTCACCTACAACTAAACCACACACGAAAGGCAAGTGTACCTATCGTTTGTAATAAAGTGTCGGTAAGAACCGAGTATCAATCCATGGACACGACAACTTTTTAGTATTAAATCTTTGTAAATGACCAACCGAACAAATAAATCTTGATTTGGATATTTAACTAATTAAACTAGCATACAATGAAAACAAAGCAAGTAAAAATACACGAAAAACAATCAATCCAACAAACTACCTAGACAAGAATCCACTCTACTAACATGACAAAATAGCAATGATATGGCAAAACATCATGAATCTAAACATAAATACTAGATTTCAATAAAGCAACCTAATACTAGCAAATAATCATCATGATGGGTTTTCAATCAAGAGATAAACATAGACTAACTTGTTTGTCAAAACAACAAAGTCTCATAATCAAAGGAAAGCTAGCATGAACAACATTCTAACCACCTAAGATTACACTAAAGTAGCCAAATTCATGAAATTAATATAAACTTATGAAACTTTAACTAGCAAGTCATCACGAAGTCAAGAATCATAACTGTCACACCCTCAAAATCCACTAACGGAGTTTTACCGTCAGAGGGTGTGAACTGGCAGAATCGGAATCATCAGTTATAATCAAACCATAAATTAAAGTTTCAAAACCATGAAAACGTTTACGAGTAATTTAAATGCGGAAGCGTAAAAACCTTTAATCAAAAGTTGCGTCACGCAGGACGACTTAAAACCAAAGATAATCGTTAAAAATAAGTTTGCAGGACAAAAGCGTTTTCAATCAATGCATGTTCCTAAACCGCGCGCCCGCCTCGGCTACCTGAGAATAACATACTAAAAGTGTCAACACAAGGTTGGTGAGTTCACAAGTTATATAAAATAAATCGTTTAGCGTTTTGCGTAACCACGTTACGGCGTTTTGCGTTAAGCGTTTTGCGTAACCACGTTACGGCGTTTTGCGTTAAGGGTTTTGCGTAACCACGTTACGGCTTTTTGCGTTAAGCGTTTTGCGTTACCAGATAGTGTTATGTCAAATTATATATCGATAGGTAGCTAGTCTATACAACAAGTATTACTAAGTGTTCGACACCGAAGCTGACTCGTTTAGTAAGTGCCTTGTCACCAGGTCCTCCAGACCATGGTACGTGTTAGCCAAAATTACACCCGCTCGACCTCCGGTCGAGTTTAGCGTTGGGTGGGGTTTGTCAAACCCAGTAGTACTACTCAACAGTGACTCGCTATTCTAAATATTAACCGGTTCGATGTGTAGGACTTCAAATGTTTCGTTTGCCACTTAGCCTTTACAAGTGATATATAATTTATAACAAAATCTTAAATGTGTTGTGGAGTATGTTATCTCCCCCAAGTGAAAAGCGTTTGAAAACAGTTTAAAGAGGGGAAAGTGAAACTCACTGTTTGCGAAGAATTTCCCAAATTAAATCACCAAGATGCGCGTCACCGAAAACTCTCTCTAACGTTCTAAAACAACAAAGAGATTTTTCTAAGTGTCGGAATATTATCGAGTCTCTAGACCCGGCACATCATACCTATGCACATAACATGTTTCGTGTTTCGTTCGTGAATCGTGTGTGACTTTAACAAGTGTTTTTGTGACACATCACATGTGTAAGCAATCATATACGTGTCATGTATTCATAACGTACATTACGAGCAATTTTTCCCCGTAAGGGCATTTTGGTCAACAATTAACAATCAACTAGCCATTATTCCCCATAAGGGCATTTTGGTCAAATTATGACAATCAATTAGCAGTTATTCCCCGCAAGGGCATTTTAGTCAAAGCACGACAATTATCTTGCAATCATTCCCCTCAAGGGCAATTTGGTCAAAACACGATAATAAATTAGCAAGTATCATATTTCATGCATTTTCACAAAACTCAGCAGCTAGTTTCACCGAGACAGAAATCCTACTAGAAAGATTGTACTACTTCACCGATCATAGCATCTCAACTAATTTACCAAAAATCATCACAGAAGCACATACGTCTTAGGTTTCCAGAACATATTTTATTACATTTTTATTCCTCATAGTTTTCTCACAATCATCAAATCATTACAGCAAACTCATAACAGTCAGATTCATGCACAACAGAATGTTATTTGCAATTCCCGTTAAACGAAAAATCCAATAAATGCAAGACCACTTGGGTTAGGTCCCTAACTCAATGAGTCAACTTCCAGAAGTGGAACCAACCCAATTGGTCTCGTAGTTCGTGAAATATAATATTTACAAAACAACCTAACAGCAGGTCTAACAGTTCAGCTTTGCACAACGTTTTTGTAAAATCATAAAAGTTAACTTCTACTTGTCCAAAAATTACAAATTTATACTTTATAGAAACTAGACTCAACCTAGTTTACTGCAGTACCAATAATCTCAACCAATTTTCACGTTTACACTTCGTTACAGTCACTTAAACATCATATACACATTCTGTCCAGAAACTGTTTGCATCCAAACTCAACATAATAACAACCTATGGACTATCATGCATTCATATGACCCTCTAGACTCCATAAACACCATCCATGCACATCAATTACATATTACATACTTGATTAGGGTTTGTGTTTGAACTTAAATCAAAGACACAACAATCACCATGCAACAAGATTCAATCTAGTTATCAAATCATCATCCAAATAACAACAATCATATTAACTATATGCACTCATGAAATCGGCCAGCTAGGGTTTGTTATTAACCCAACAAACATCAAAATCAATCAACAAGAATGTAAAGGATGATCAATTATACCTTCCTAGCACCTAGTTCTTCAATCAAACACTTGATTTGGTGTTGTATGTGTGTGTATTGATGGACGGCAGCCAAGGAGAGGTGAGGAGAGGGTTCCGATCGACACTTAGGTTTAGAATAATAATAAGTTAGGGTTAAGGTTAAGGATCTATTTATAAACACACAAGTTACACTCAAGTCCCTCTACTTTCAAGTGTTGTTTTTCTAACTTAACTAACTTAGTTCTTAGTTCTTGTCTAGTATTACACACAATATAATCAAGTAACACATATGTTAACACATAATTATCACATAATTATTGTTTTGACGTTTTTCGTTTATTCATCAATCGTTTGCGTCAACTCGTTTGCGTTTCGGTGCAAATCCCGAAAGACTACACATGTAGTAAGTGTTAAGCGTCATTTAAACCCTAGTTTAAATGTAATGAAGTGTGCGTTATAGATTCAATGATCTTTAAGTTTGAATTGACGGAGTTGAGTTAACAGAGTTAACCTGAAATTGACGATTGTCACATCATTCCCATGTTAAAGAATTTTCGTCCCGAAAATTTGAGTCAAGTCGTGATGAGAGTCTGAAAGAGTAAGAAAAAAAATTTCAGTTTGTCATATCATCCCCTAGTAGAAAGAAATTTCGTCCCGAAATTTAATTCATACCTCCGGTGATGTCTGACGGTTTGCCGAGTTTCGCGGTTTTCTGTGTTTGGTTAGCCCTTCAAAAAGGTGAGGATACTTTTTCATCATTTGATCCTCGCGTTCCCACGTGAACTCCGGTCCACGTCTCGAGTTCCATCGAACCTTAACGATTGGAATTTTGCTGTGCTTGAGCGTTTTGGTTTCCCAATCCAAAACCTCGACTAGTTCCTCAATGAAACGTAACTGTTCATCAACTTGCAGTTCCTCCAAAGGAACTACTTGGGTTTCATCGGACAGGCATTTCTTCAAATTTGATACGTGGAATACATCGTGTACGCCACTGAGTTCTGTTGGTAGGTCCAGTCGGTACGCCACCGGACCAATGCGCTCAGTTATCCGGTACGGACCAACATACCGTGGGTTGAGTTTGTTTCGCTTCCCAAAGCAAACCACACCTTTCCAAGGTGAGACTTTGAGTAACACTCGATCGTTCACTTGAAATTCGAGAGGTTTTCGGCGCTTGTCGGCGTAACTCTTTTGGCGATCTCGTGCTGCTGCCATGCGATTTCGGATTTGAACAATCTTTTCCGAAGTTTCGAGTACCAGTTCTGGACCAGTGATTTGGCTGTCACCCACCTCTGCCCAGCAGAGTGGTGATCGACACTTCCGTCCGTACAGCGCTTCAAACGGCGCTGCCTTAATACTTGCGTGGTAGCTGTTATTATACGAAAACTCTGCCAAAGGTAAGTGGGGTTCCCAACTTTTTCCGAAATCCAAAACGCATGCACGCAACACATCCTCCAGATTCTGAATAGTTCGTTCACTTTGCCCATCCGTCTGAGGATGGTATGCTGTACTCATATCAAGACGGGTGCCTAGTGCGCTTTGAAGCGACTTCCAAAAGTGCGAAGTGAAGCGAGAATCTCGATCGAAAATGATCGAGACAGGCACTCCGTGTCTCGACACTACTTCCTTCATGTAAACACGAGTCAGTCTTTCCATTTTGTCCGTTTCTTTAATCGCTAGGAAGTGTGCCGATTTAGTCAACCAGTCAACGATCACCCAGATGGTATCGCATCCCGTCGGTGTCTTAGGTAAACCCGTAATAAAATCCATTGAGATGTGTTCCCATTTCCACATTGGGAGTTCCGGTTGTTGCAGTAGACCAGATGGTTTCTGGTATTCTATCTTGACTCTGGCACAAGTCAAGCATTTGCTCACGTAGGTGGCAATGTCGGCTTTCATGTTCGGCCACCAGTAAAGTGCCTTTAAATCATGATACATTTTATCTGAGCCAGGGTGGATAGAATATCGGGACTTGTGAGCTTCGTCCATCACTAGAGTTCTCAACTCTCCGTATCGTGGAACCCAAATCCGGTTCTCAAAATATCGGACCCCGTCCGATCTGGTTTCAAGTTGCTTGTTCATGCCCCGCATGAGTTCCGATGGAAGATTGTCATCTTTCAAAGCTTCAAGTTGCGCATCGCGAATCTGATCGGGTAAGCTGGCATGAATCGTGAGTTGCAATGCTCTCACCCGTCTGGGTTTATCTGTTTCTTTTCTGCTGAGGGCGTCGGCCACCACATTGGCCTTGCCAGGGTGGTACTTGATGGCACAATCATAATCTTTGAGCAGCTCGACCCAACGACGCTGTCGCATGTTCAGCTCCTTCTGATCGTAGATATGCTGGAGACTCTTGTGGTCGGTGTAAATGGTAAACTTGGTACCGTACAAGTAATGCCTCCATATCTTAAGAGCAAACACCACAGCTCCAAGTTCCAAATCATGGGTCGTGTAGTTCTTCTCGTGAACCCGTAGTTGTCGAGAGGCGTAGGCTATAACCTTCTCGAGTTGCATCAGCACACAACCGAGACCTTGTATAGATGCGTCACAGTGTACCTCAAAATTTTCCGTTCCCTCGGGGAGGGCTAAAATAGGGGCGCTACAAAGCTTGGTTTTCAACAGTTGAAAAGCGGATTCTTGCGCGTCACCCCAATTGTACTTAGTGCCCTTGTGAGTCAAAGCGGTGAGGGGTTGAGCAATCTTTGAAAATCCCTCGATGAAACGCCGGTAGTAGCCGGCCAGTCCTAGGAATTGTCACACCTCAGTCGGAGTCTTAGGTGCTTCCCAGTTTTTTTTTTGATGGCCTCTACCTTACCGGGATCGACATGGATACCATTCTCGTTGATCACATGTCCTAAAAAGTGAACCTCGCGAAGCCAAAATTCACATTTCGAGAGTTTAGCATACAGTTGTTCCTTCTTCAATAGTTCCAGAATTACCCTTAAGTGCTCTTCGTGGTCAGTCTCGTTCTTGGAGTAGACGAGAATATCATCTATGAAAACAATCACAAACTTGTCGAGGTACGCCTTGCATACTCGATTCATGAGATCCATAAATACGGCTGGTGCGTTGGTTAGGCCAAAAGGCATAACCGAAAACTCGTAGTGACCATACCGTGTTCTGAAAGCCGTCTTTGAGATATCTTCTTCGCGCACTCTAAGCTGATGGTAACCAGATCGCAGATCGATCTTCGAGTAGTAACTCGATCCTTGAAGCTGGTCAAACAAATCATCAATTCGGGGTAAAGGATAACGGTTCTTGACCGTCACCTTGTTCAATTCCCGGTAGTCGATGCACATTCGGAAAGTCCCGTCTTTCTTTCGGACAAACAAGACAGGGGCTCCCCACGGCGATGAGCTAGGTCGGATAAAACCCTTATCCAACAAATCTTGCAACTGAGTGGACAACTCCTGAAGTTCCGCCGGTGCGAGCCGATACGGGGCTCGTGCTATGGGTGCTGCACCGGGTGTCAACTCGATTTGGAATTCGACTTGACGAATAGGAGGGAGTCCGGGCAAATCCTCCGGGAAAACTTCCGGAAAATCTCGCACAACCGGTATATCTTCAATTCGTTTATCCTCCGCGGGTTTCTCAACAATCTGCGTCAAAAATTGCCGGATGACCCTTTCGTAGTTACTTCTGCGCCTTCATAAGGGTAATGACGCTGGTGGTCATGCCGCTTCTCTCACCTCGGACCGAAATGTAATCAAGTAACACATATGTTAACACATAATTATCACATAATTATTGTTTTGACGTTTTTCGTTTATTCATCAATCGTTTGCGTCAACTCGTTTGCGTTTCGGTGCAAATCCCGAAAGACTACACATGTAGTAAGTGTTAAGCGTCATTTAAACCCTAGTTTAAATGTAATGAAGTGTGCGTTATAGATTCAATGATCTTTAAGTTTGAATTGACGGAGTTGAGTTAACGGAGTTAACCTGAAATTGACGATTGTCAAAATAACAACACTCATCAATTTTCTAATATTAAGTGTAGGGTTTCATACTCATCAATAATTATATAACCAAGTTAATTTTTACTAGTCATTCCTAACTTATAATGTAAACAAAGATTTCATGAACATTCAAAGTTTACAAACAAACATCTAGAACATAGTTTTCCAACATGAATGCCTAAACATTTGCAAAACTAACAAGGTTATGTAACATAACAAGCATGAACACCATCAATATCAACTTATAAATTCAACCATATTCTTGAAAGAAAACCACTTTACCAAAACCATGCATAGATAATATATTACATTAATAAGAGTTTCAACATTGTCTAGATAGCAAAAGTAATTAGCCCATAAGGCTTAATACAACTACAATCAAACTAGAAAAAAGCTTACAAAACATGTTCAAGAACAAAGGAATGCAAACTAAGATCAAGCAAGGATTGAAGGATGGAATAATGAATCTTGTGTTGGTGGAGGCCTCCAAGAATCCCCAAAAATTGCTGCGCTTGGTTGGGAGAGAATCCCCAAGACTCCACACACCAAAATGAAGTGAAAACAAGTGTTTATAAGCTTCTGGTCAAAGTGCATGGTCATGCACAAAAAGTGCATGGTCGTGCACTATTTTGGGTAAGTCAAACTTTCACTTTCGGATGCTCAGAGTTGCATGTTCCAAAAAGGTGCACGGTCATGCACAAAAAGTGCATGGTCGTGCATTTCCGGCACTAGCTAGTTCACTTTCAAAATTAATGTGTCTTGTCCTCAGCATCGGATAGTGCACGGGCTCGTGCCCTCGGAAGTGCATGATGGTGCAGTTTCACTTTTGGCACGATAGTAGATGTGCACGGGTTCCAATAAAGGTGCACCATCATGCACATAAAGTGCATGATGGTGAAGTTTCTCAGCATGGTCATGCACTTTCATAGCATGGTCATGCACTTTGGCACAGTATCAGTTGTGCACGGGTTCCAATAAAGGTGCATGGTCATGCACTTTCATAGCATGGCCATGCACTTTGGCATGGTATCAGATGTGCACGGGTTCCAATAAAGGTGCATGGTGGTGCACTAAAAGCGCATGATGGTGCAGTTTGGTCAGCATGGTCATATACTTCCTTAGCATGGTCATGCACCGGCTCAGCATGGTCATGCACTTTCTTAGCATGGTCATGCACTTTTGGCAAATTCTTGATTTTTGTCCGAAAAACGCCATCTTTTCATCGTTTCTTCGTCGGGCGTGCGCCCGGACCTGCAAATTCATAAATAACTCAAATAAGTACTGAATACAACGAATTTGCATGGAGTTTTACCAAAATAAGAGGATAATTTAATGCTAAAAGGTGTACACTTTGTGTTACATCAAACATCCCCATACTTGAACTTTGCTTGTCCTCAAGCATATAAAACAAACTCCACAAAAACAAGAATAACCCGCAAGCAATAATTATTCAAAGTTTTTAAAAGATTTACAAGCAAGCACTATTGATGTTTCCAAACAAGCCTATTAAAAATGAAGACATAGTCTAAAGAACATTACATTTGTTGCCATCACATTGCCACCTTGCAAACCTCACAATGTTCACTTATACACTCGGCTATATTTAGTGATCATACATGTAATATTGTATGTTGAGAACACTCGTTGCCAAGACGATGACCAAACAAAGCATAGGCTTGTTTAAGGCTCAAATCTAACCGACACATACATAGCATAAAACACGAGTACTTGAGGGTTGTAATTTGGCTTAGGGTTAGGGTGATGAATTTTTGGGAAAAGTGACTAAAAGGCTAGAAAATCCGGAACTAAGCTAGCTATAAATGAAAAGTAACTACTAACTAAACCAAGTGGTCTAAATGAACCGAGAGCTAACGAACCAAAAATTGCCCTTTGAAATCAAACTTCATCAATATGGGATGAACCAAATTTCTTATTCTTCTCTTCTTTTCTTGTAACAATTTTTTTTTCTCCTTTTTTTTTGGTTTTTTTTTGCATAAAGACTATACAAATGAATACAAACTAATAAAACACTTTGGGAGATAGCATTGTGCTTCTAATATTCCCAAGTGATAAAATACATGAAAATGAAATGAAAAACAAACTAACTTAGCCGAACCGGATTTCTAACAAAAAATGGGTGAAAAATAAAAGGCTTTATGACTAAGTGGGCGATAAAAATAGTGCGAAAAATAAAAACACGGGAAAAGGCTAAACATGGGCTACTAGGGGAATAATATGGGTAAGGGATATATAAGTGAAAAATGGCTAGACATGGGTTTATCCTAAATTCCTCAAATGGTTTATACTATGTATGTGTATATGGTTTGAAATGCATGCCAAAAACAAGTTCTACTTGCAATAATCACCCGGCTCACTCAATTGCCCGCAAAAACATGAGCAAAAACAACTGACGAGGCTAACTCACGGAAACGGGCGGAATGGGTAAATTTTGCAAAGTAAGAATGTGAATCTTTTTTTTGTCATGTTTAAATGTATGCCTTTTTAAAGATTTTCGGCTTGAATGTCTTAATGATTTGTGCTTCAGGACAATGCAATTAAAGTTTGAATTAAAAATTGCTTAATGGTTATTATTTGTTACAAAAAACTATTTAGAAGTTTTGCAAAAAAAAAAAATTAATTAGTTTTAGATAAACAAAGTTCAAATTCCCTCCCCACACTTGAATTGTACAACGCCCTCGTTGTACAACTATAAAAGTAAGTGCAAAAGAGAGAACAGAAAACTCCTCTGAAATTTTCAGTAATTTGCCAAAACCAAAGACCCGGCAACGCGCGAAAGCATCCAAAGCTAAAGAAACCAAAACATGCCACTGACATACTAACAAACACATTATAAACCCATCATATATAATAAAAGCATCCAACAAACATCATCCCAAAACCAACATAATCCAAACCATCAATATATAGTTTGCAACAAAACAAAGCACTTAAAAAAACACACAAATGGGCTGCACCAACGAGGGAAAACAGTGCAACCCTATGTACTACCATAACCAAAACACATGAAAATCCTAAACATGCTACATTTCGCAACAGTCAATAGCTAGACTCACAACCCCTTATTAACGGGTGGCTCTTTGATATTGAAAATTGTTATACGACCCGTTTAGTTTGATGAGTTTACCAAGGGTTTGTAAGAAATTGATGGTAAACATAAAAAGTGTTTTAGAAAAAATAAATAAACGGGTCATGCCACCAACACTTAAATTTACCCGGACCAAACCTGATACATTTTATGTAGTGAAGAAGGCGATCATTTCGGCATTTCTTTATACTTTTGATGTGTTCATATGACCATTGACACGCCTTGAACTGTGGTTGGTTCGGATTTCTCCATGCCCTCTCCCGTGGTGTTTTTGATCTGGGTGGCTATCCACCATCATGCTCATCCATGGTCGGACATTCTTTATTGCAAGGTAGTGAATCGGATGTCACCATAGTTATTGGTTTGTTGGTGAACCCACTCACTTGCAAATTTTCTTTTTGGTGCGGTTCTTTCTTGACTTCCATGATTGGTTTTCCAAATAATAATGCTTCTAATTCATTAAGATCACCAATTGGGTCAAAATCTTCTTCATTCACTTCCATGAGTGGTATACCCAACAACTCGTCCCCAAACTCGTCATCCCAAGAAGGAATAATATGAACCGGAGGTGGGACTTTTGCGGTACTTTGTGAGCTTGAAATTTGCACTTCGTCCATTATGGTCTCCGGTTCTTGAGCTTTCTCCAACACAACAATGGATGAGGATTTTGGTTCGTTAATTTCATCATCATCATTATCATCCCAATATACAGTGTGATTCGTGTTGCAAGGCAAACTCTCCCGACGATAGTTAGCACAAAGTTCATTGATAACGATACTTTGGGCCTCTAATCTACGGAGTTGTTCCTCGGATTCACGAGTATCGAGTATCGGTAGCGGTATCCCAATATCATGCATGCCTTTTTCGAGCATCGCGTCCTAACATTTCATTCTTTGTGCCCAATACTCTCGAAATCCCGTGCTAAGATCGAGTTGGGAAGGTGGTATGTTGGGACCCTCAAATGGTTGTGAATAAGGGTAAGGTTCTTCATTAAAATTGGTGGGACACCCAGGTGAATAATAACAATCATGTGTGTGATGGGGTTCCCCACATATCTCGTACCAAACCTCCATGTGATAATTCCCGTCATCATAATGGTATCCTTCACAATAATCTCCATAGTAGTGCTGCTCCATAGGTATCACTGCAAGGAACACTCAAACAAAAAGGATCACGGGAACCAAATATATATGAAGAAAAATAAACTAAATATTGAATAAAGCAAAAGATATAAAAATAAAAAATAATAAAAATACACAAAGTGGCTACGGAAATAAAAAAGTTAACTAAACAAGTAAAAGACACTAAAATTTGAAAAAAAAAGATGAATAAAAAAAGGAAATAAAGTAAAATAAATTAGACCGAAAATATAAACAAGGCTCAACCGAATACTTGGATCGTTCTCAAAAATTCACCGTATCCCCGGCAAAGGCGCCAAAAACTTGACGTGTGTGAATATATATATAAATATTTAAGTAAAAGTTCCACACAAATTGGGTTTTAAAATAGGTTTTCACCTACAAATAAACCACACACGAAAGGAAAGTGTACCTATCGTTTGTAATAAAGTGTCGGTAAGAACCGAGTATCAATCCATGGACACGACAACTTTTTAGTACTAAATCTTTGTAAATGACCAACCGAACAAATAAATCTTGATTTGGATATTTAACTAATTAAACTGGCATACAATGAAAACAAAGCAAGTAAAAATACACGAAAAACAATCAATCCAACAAACTACCTAGACAAGAATCCACTCTACTAACATGACAAAATAGCAATGATATGGTAAAACATCATGAATCTAAACATAAATACTATATTTCAATAAAGCAACCTAATACTAACAAATAATCATCATGATGGGTTTTCAATCAAGAGATAAACATAGACTAACTTGTTTGTCAAAACAACAAAGTCTCATAATCAAAGAAAAGCTAACATGAACAACATTCTAACCACCTAAGATTACACTAAAGTAGCCAAATTCATGAAATTAATATAAACTTATGAAACTTTAACTAGCAAGTCATCACTGACGTGTGTGAATATATATATAAATATTTAAGTAAAAGTTCCACACAAATCGGGTTTTAAAATAGGTTTTCACCTACAACTAAACCACACACGAAAGGCAAGTGTACCTGTCGTTTGTAATAAAGTGTTGGCAAGAACCGAGTATCAATCCATGGACACGAAAACTTTCTAGTACTAAATCTCTGTAGATGGTCAACCGAACAAGTAAATCTCACTTTGAATTTTAATTAACTAAACTAGCATACAATGAAAATAAGCAAGTAAAAACACAAGAACACAATCAATCCAACAAACTACCTAGACATGAATCCACTCCACTAATATGATAAAATAGTAATGATATGGTAAAACATCATGAATCCGAACATAAATACTAGATTACAATCAAGCAACCAAATACAAGCAAATAATCATCATGAAGGGTTTTCAATCAAGAGATAAACATAGACTAACTTGTTTGTCAAAACAACAAAGTCTCATAATCAAAGGAAAGCTAGTATGAACAACATTCTAACCACCTAAGATTACACTAAAGTAGCCAAACTCATGAAATTAATATCAACTTATGAAACTTTAACTAGCAAGTCATCACCAAGTCAAGAATCATAACAACACTCATCAATTTTCCAATATTAAGTGTAGGGTTCCATACTCATCAATAATATTATAATCAAGTTAATCTTTACTAGTCATTCCTAACTTAGTAATGTAAACAAAGAAAACATGAACATTCAAAGTTTACAAACAAACATCTAGAACATAGTTTTCCAACATGAATGCCTAAATATTTGTAAAACTAACAAGATTATGCAACTCTAACAAGTATGAACACCATCAATATTATCTTATAAATTCAACCATATTCTTGAAATAACACCAATTTACCAAATTCATGCATAGATAATATATCACATTAGCAAAATCTTCAACATAGTCTAGATAGCAAAAGTAATTTACCCATAAGGATTAATACAACTACAATCAAACTAGAAATAAGCTTACAAAACATGTTCAAGAACAAGGAAATACAAACTAAGATCAAACAAAGATTGAAGATTGGAAAGAGGATCTTGAGGATGGTGGAAGCCTAACAAGATGCTTGCAAAATGAGTTAAAATCACCAATTATTTGAGAGAGTTCTAAAAATTGGGTTAAAACTCTTCTCGCTCCCCTGTATTGTGAACGGCTCTCTTTTAATATAGAAAGTGAGACATGATCATGTTTGTAAAGAGACATGGTCATGTTCAAGCAAAATGCAAATCTAAGCCTCTGATTGGTTCTTTGGTATCCAAGAAAACTATTCCCCTTTTGATTGAAGTTACTAGGCATGGGAATACAACTTGACATAAGCTAGATTTGGTAAACATGAATTCCTAAAGAAAAAGGCAGCCTGCGACTTCTCTTGAAAAAGGCAGGCGCTACTTCTAATGTAGAAAGGAGGGACATGATCATGTCATTACAAAGACATGGTCATGTTTGTGTAGTTCAGGATTATATTATGGAACATGGTCATGTTTGTTTATTAGCATGATCATGTTTGCATTGTAACTCCAATTTTCCCTAGCTACTCCTCCAGACTCCTCCAAAATCCTCATTATTCACAACCAACCCCTGGAATTTCACAATTCAATATATTAGTATATATTCCCACAATTTTTCATTAAATTTCCACTAAGAGTGTAGAAAATGAGGTGAAAGATGTGCAATAAATATGTATAAATTTGGGCACATCAAACATCCCCACACTTAAACTTTGTTTGTCCTCAAACAAATGAAACAAACTCCATAATCGCAAGAATAACCCGTAAGCAATATTCATTCAAAGTTTTAAAGAATTTACAAGCAACCACTATTGATGTTTCCAAACAAGCCTAATAAATATGAAGACATAGTCTAAAAAACATTACATTAATTGTCATCACATTCCCACCTTGCAATCCTCACAATGTTCACACACACTCGGCTATATTTAGTGATCATACATGTAATATTGTATGTTGAGAACACTCGATGCCAAGACGATGACCAAACAAAGCATAGGCCTGTTTAAGGCTCAAATCTAACCGACACATACATAGCATAAAACACGAGTACTTAAGGGTTGTAATTTGGCTTAGGTTTAGGGTGAGGAATTTTTGGGAAAAGTGGCTAAAAGGCTAGAAAATCCGGAACTAAGCTAGCTATAAATAAAAACTAACTAACTAAACCAAGTGGTCTAAACGAACCGAGAGCTAACGAACCAAAAATTGCTCTTTGAAATCAAACTTCATCAATATGGGATAAACCAAATTTCTTATTCTTCTGTTCTTTTCTTGTAACATTTTTTTTTCTTTTTTTTTCTTTCTTTTTTTTTGCATAAAGACTACACAAATGAATACAAACTAATAAAACACTTTGGGAGATAGAATTGTGCTTCTAATATTCCCAAGTGATAAAATACATGAAAAAGAAATGGAAAACAAACTAACTTAGCCGAACCGGATTTCTAACCAAAAATGGGTGAAAAATAAAAGGCTTTATGGCTAAATGGGCGATAAAAAATAGGGCGAAAAAGAAAAACACGGGAAAAGGCTAAACATGGGCTACTAGGGGAATAATGTGGGTAAGGGAAATATAAGTGAAAAATGGCTAGACATGGGTTTATCCTAAATTCCTCAAATGGTTTATACTATGTATGTGTATATGGTTTGAAATGCATGCCAAAAACAAGTTCTACTTTGCAATAATCACCCGGCTCACTCAATTGCCCGCAAAAACATGAGCAAAAACAACTGACGAGGCTAACTCACGGAAACGGGCGGAACGAGTAATTTTTGCAAAGTAAGAATGTGAAATCCAGAAAGCTGCCAGAATGTGACTCCCAAGACTCGGCAATGTGGCAATCCAAATACCCGACCATGCAACCGCGAGCGTCCAACAACCAACCTGGCAAAGCAACCAAAGCAAACCAAAACAAACCAAAACATGCCCATGACATGCTCAATAAACACAACAATCTCAAATCCATACCATAACAAAAGAACCAAATCCACAATACAATCCATGAAATAGTCTACACACCAACAAAGTACTACACAAATAAACATAAGCACAAAGTAACACTAAACACATAAAAAAACTTTGAAATTCCTAAACATGCTAAATTTTGAAGGAGTCGATAGCTAGACTCACGCTCCCCACACTTATTTCATGGGGTGGATGACGAGAACCTCCAATGCAACCTCGACCGGCTCACCCAAATAGTGTTTCAAACGGTGACCGTTCACCTTGAAGATACTTCCATCTTCATGGCCGATCTCAACGGTACCATAGTCGGATACTTGCCTCACACTAAAGGGGCCGGACCATCGGGATTTCAATTTACCGGGGAATAAACGAAGGCGAGAATTGTAAAGCAACACACGATCGTCCACTTGGAATTGTTTGTGGTTCTTCAAGCGGGCGTCATGGAGCCTTTTGATCCTCTCCTTGTAAATTTTCGAATTCTCATAAGCTTGGCCTCTCAATTCCTCAAGCTCATGAATCTGACCAAACCTGTTTTTGCCCGCACATGCAAGATCAAGATTAGCACTTTTCAAAGCCCAATAGGCTTTATGCTCGAGCTCAACAGGGAGATGACACGCTTTCCCGTACACCAATATAAATGGTGTCGTACCGATCGGTGTTTTGTAGGCAGTACGGAAAGCCCACAATGCGTCATCCAGCTTCTCGGACCAATCCTTACGGTTTTGACTAACCGTCTTTTCAAGGATTATTTTGATACCCCGATTGGTTACCTCGACCTGCCCGCTCGTCTGCGGGTGATATGGTGTAGAGAAACGATGATAAACACCATATCGAGACAATGCCTTTTCCAACTGGGCATTACAGAAATAAGTCCCACGGTCACTGATCAATGCTTTAGGGGCACCAAAGCGAGAAAACAGCTTCTTCAAGAATTTCACCACCGACCTAGCGTCATTAGTGGCCAAGGCTTGCGCCTCGGCCCACTTTGAAACATAGTCAACGGCTACTAGGATGTAACGGTATCTAAAAGAAGTCGGGAAAGGTCCCATGAAATCGATGCCCCACACATCAAAAACCTCGCAAACCTGAATCGGTCGCTGGGGCATCTCGTCTCGTGATGAGATGTTGCTTGCCCTTTGGCAAGCATCACATGACTGCACCATGTCATGAGCATTACGGAAGATGGTTGGTCAAAAGAAACCGGCGTCAAAGACCTTCTTTGCGGTGGATGTGGCTCCATGGTGTCCTCCGGTCGGGCCCTCGTGGCAGTGACTCAGGATTTTGCGTGCTTCATCACCATACACGCACCTACGCACGAGCTGATCGGCTCCGACAGGAAATAAATAGGGATCCTCCCAAAAATAATGCTTAACATCAGAAAAGAACTTCTTATTTTGCTGGTGAGTAAGGCCCTTTAAAACGATCCCACTCGCCAGAAAATTTGCAATGTCCGCGAACCAAGGATGATCATCATCTCGTGTCTCAATATGCATGAGGAACTCGTGGGGAAAATTGTCATTTATGTGGACCCCACTTGTTCTGATGAAGCTGAGCACTCAAGACGAGAGAGATGATCGGCCGTGACATTCTCAGCGCCCTTTTTTTCACGAATCTCAATGTCAAACTCCTGCAGCAATAAAATCCAATGAATGAGTCTCGGCTTCGCATCTTGCTTAATGAAAAGATAACGAAGTGCTGCATGATCCGTGAACACGATGGTCTTAGAAAGGACAAAATAAGACCGAAATTTATCGAATTCAAAGACGACCGTAAGGAGCTCTTTCTCGGTAGTCGTGTAATGCTCCTGCGCGTCATTCAGAGTCCTGCTCGCATAGTAAATCGGGTCCCGCCTTTGACCTAAAACCGCCCCGAATGCAAAATCACTAGCATCACACATCAACTCAAAAGGAAGAGTCCAGTCGGGGGCTACCATGATAGGAGCGTTTACCAATTTCTCCTTCAACAACTCAAATGCACGAAGGCACTCAGAGGAGAAAATGAACGGGGCATCCTTCTCGAGGAGCTTAGTCATCGAGCGGGCGATTTGGGAAAAGTCCTTTATGAATCGCCTATAAAAACCCGCGTGACTAAGAAAACTCCTAATATACTTCACCGAATTTGGTGGCGGAAGCTTAGAAATGGTATCAATTTTTGCTCGATCGACCTCAAGCCCCGCCTGTGAAATCTTATGCCCTAATACAATGCCCCCTTCACCATGAAGTGGCATTTCTCCCAATTAAGAACAAGGTTGGCCTCTTCGCACCTGGCCAACATTTTCTCCAAATTTCTCAAACAATGATCAAAAGAACTCCCAAAAACAGAAAAGTCATCCATGAAAACCTCCATGGAGTCCTCGATCATATCATGAAAAATCACCACCATACATCTCTGAAACGTGGCTGGGGCATTACACAATCCAAAGGGCATCCGCCGGTAGGCGAATGTGCCATAGGGACATGTGAATGTCGTCTTCTCCTGATCCTCATGAGAGATGGGGATCTGAAAATATCCCGAGAAGTCGTCAAGAAAACAATAGAACATTTTTCCCGACAGTCGTTTTAACATCTGATCAATAAAGGGGAGGGGAAAATGATCCTTTCTCGTAGCGTCATTTAGTTTGCGGTAATCAATGCAAACTCTCCATCCTGTGACAGTACGAGTAGGAATTAACTCGTTTTTCTCATTCATCACAACCGTCATACCGCCCTTTTTCGGGACAACCTGCACAGGGCTCACCCATGGGGAATAAGAGATTGGATAAATCAATCCAGCATCTAGTAGCTTGATGACCTCTTTCTTCATAACGTCTTGCATATTAGGGTTGAGACGCCTTTGATGCTGCACCACAGGTTTGTACTCCTCCTCCATCAAGATCTTATGGGTACAAAAGGATAGATTGATCCCTTTTATATCCATGATCTTCCAAGCGATTGCATGCTTGTGCCTTTTGAGAACCCTAAGCAATTTAACCTTCTCCTCACTCGACAAACTCGAAGAAATGATAACAGGCAAGCGGGAGCTATCCTCTAAAAAGGCATACTCCAAATGGGATGGAAGTTCCTTTAGATCAATGGATGGTAGGTCCTCAACAGAAGGTTTTGCCTTAGGCTCGGCAACGCGATCAACATCCTCAATTTTCTCCAAACACTTAGGAGGCTCGTGGCCTACACCATAGACCGACCTCCTCAACTAGAGGCTCAATGACAAGGTCAGAACCATCTCCACTAATCAACTGAGTATCCAGAGAACTCTCCTCACACGTATCCTGAAGATGTTCACACACACAAGAATCAATGGTATCAATGTAAAGTATGTCATCATGATCCTGTGGGTGTCGCATGGATTTCCCAATATCAAAGGTCACTTCCTCGTCTCCAACTATAAGAGAGAGCTCTAGCAATGGCTAGGAAAGGACGACCTAGGATAAGTGGTACATTTTTATCCTCATCCATGTCTAAGATCACAAAATCGACAGGAAACACGAATTTGTCGATTTTCACAAGCATACTCTCAACTATACCGCGAGGATATTTCACAGAACGGTCGGCAAGCTGGATGCTCATGCGAGTAGGCTTAGGCTCACCTAGGTCTAGTTTGGAAAAAACGGAATAAGGCATCAAGTTTATGCTAGCACCTAGGTCGGCTAAAGCATTACTAACCGACAAACTACCGATCAAACAAGGAATGGTGAAACTGCACGGATCGGTCATTTTTTTGGTCAGTTTATTCTGAAGGACCGCGGAACACTCCTCATTCAAAGTCACACAAGGAAGCTCCTCCAATTTCTTCTTATTCGAGAGGACCTCTTTCAAGAACTTAGCATACTTCGGCATTTCTTTCAAGGCATCAAGGAACGGAAGATTAATGTGTAACTGCTTAAAAAGCTCTAAGAATTTCCCGTACTGCTCTTCCATCTTCTGCTTCTTCAAACGGCCTGGGTATGGAATGGGAGGAACATAAGTCCCAATTGGCTCACTGGGTTGTGCGGTACTTGCTGGGTCTAGCCTCGATTTCACCTCACCAGGAGTCTCAGTCTCGATCTCATCAGCAATCGGTTTTGGTGTAGAAACCGATGCATCAACAGGAATGGTAGTCCTACCACTCCTCAGGGTAATAACCTTAGCCTCAGCATTTGGATTCCTTTCGGTGTTACTAGGAAGGCTACCCTGCTGTCTCTCAGAGAGGAGTTGAGCAATCTGTCCAACTTGATTTTCGATGGTTTGCATGGACGCTTTCTGTTTCCTCAACTCAAGATCGTGCCTCTGGAGAGTCTCATCAATTTTTAGGTTCCTTTGCTCGGCCAATTTATTTGAGGTCTCAGTCTTAACCAAAAGTTAGGATAAAAGGCTTTCAACACTAGTCCCCCCACCTGACTGATTACCACTGCTGGAACCTTGAAATTGAGGCTTTTGCTGGTAAGATTGATTTTGGGTTTGACTTTGATAATTTAGCTTTCTGTCAAAACCCGATGGCATTTGATTTTAATTGCTACCACCATCTTTCCAGCTGTAATTGGGTTGGTTTCTCCATCCTGGGTTGTAGGTGTTGCTGTAGGCATTGTTTTGGCGGCCCAGAAAGTTAACATCCTCCACCACCATGGCCTGCTGGTACTGACTGGTTTGGTGTTTTCCGTCACACACACCACAACGAGAACTAGATTTGACAAGATCAGATTGCATTTGGTCAAATCTTTTGGAAAGAGCTTCTAACTGGGTGGAGACAAGGGTGCTCGAATCAACGTGATGAACACCCTTAGAGGAAGGAATACTACGAGGTGGATTATACGCGAAACTCTTCTTAGCGGCTTTCTCTAAGATATCAAGCGCCTCATTTGGGGTACACCTACTGAAATCTCCTCCCACAACTTGATCGACAGCCTGCTTTTGTGCCCCGGATACAGCGTCAAAGAATGTACGGCACTGAAGCCGCGACTCAAACCGTGATGAGGGCATTTTCTCAACAAGCCCTTGAACCTCTCCCATGCGGCATGGAGTGACTCGTCATCATCGACACGAAAACCAGTGATGTTTGCTCGGAATTTAGCAGTTTTATCGGGTGGGAAATATTGAAGAAGAAACTGCTCAACTAATTGATTCCAAGTGGTGATGGAACCGGAAGGGAGTGCCTCTAACCACTCTATAGCAGACCCGCGAAGTGAGAATGGAAAAAGTCTAAGTCTCACGGCATCATCAGAACAATTAGTAATTTTGAATGTCACACATAATCGAAGGAAATGTGAAACGTGAGCATGAGGGTCCTCGTTCTGGAGACCATGAAAAAAAACGGAATTTTCAACCATATGAATGATGCTCGACTTGATCTCGAAACTCACTGGAATCTCGGGCTGCGTGGCGCTGCTGCATAACCTTCAAGTGATGGTGTGGCAAAGTCGTCCATGTGACCTTGATCGTTCGGGTCCGCCATCTCTTCTTCTTCTACCTCGGGGGTGTCGGTATCCTCCACTTCTTCGTTTTCAATGACCTCGGCGACCTCGCGTGCTCTCATCCTCAAACCTTCTCGAAGATGTCGCTCAGGCTCAGAAAGGGGTGAAACAAGCTCAGGACCGGACGTGGTGGACATTCATCACCCGGAAGAACGCGGAATGGAAAAAGAACAAAGACACGGAAACTAACTAGAAACTAAACTAAAATAAAAATAAGATGAATAAAAATGAAATAAAATAAAATAACATAGATCAAAAATATCAACAAGGCTAATCAAAGACTCGAATCGTTCCTTAAAAATCACTGTGTCCCAGGCAACGGCGCCAAAAACTTGACGTGTGTGAATATATATATTAAAATGTTAATAAAAGTTCCACACAAATCGGGTTTTAAAATAGGTTTTCACCTACAACTAAACCACACACGAAAGGCAAGTGTACCTATCGTTTGTAATAAAGTGTTGGCAAGAACCGAGTATCAATCCATGGACACGACAACTTTCTAGTACTAAATTTTTTTAGATGGTCAACCGAACAAGTAAGTCTCACTTTGAATTTTAATTTACTAAACTAGCATACAATGAAAATAAGCAAGTAAAAACACAAGAACACAATCAATCCAATAAACTACCTAGACATGAATCCACTCTACTAACATGATGAAATAGCAATAATATGGTAAAACATCATGAATCTAAACATAAATACTAGATTACAATAAAGCAACCTAATACTAGCAAATAATCATCATGATGGGTTTTCAATCAGGAGATAAACATAGACTAACTTGTTTGTCAAAACAACAAAATCTCATAATCAAAGGAAAGCTAGCATGAACAACATTCTAACCACCTAAGATTACACTAAAGTAGCCAAATTCATTAAGTTAATATAAACTTATGAAACTTTAACTAGCAAGTCATCACCAAGTCAAGAATCATAACAACACTCATCAATTTTCCAATATTAAGTGTAGGGTTTCATACTCATCAATAATTATATAACCAAGTTAATTTTTACTAGTCATTCCTAACTTAGTAATGTAAACAAAGATTTCATGAACATTCAAAGTTTACAAACAAACATCTAGAACATAGTTTTCCAACATGAATGCCTAAACATTTGCAAAACTAACAAGGTTATGCAACTCTAACAAGGATGAACACCGTCAATATTAACTTATAAATTCAACCATATTCTTGAAATAACACCAATTTACCAAAATCATGCATAGATAATATATCACATTAGCAAAAGCTTCAACATAGTCTAGATAGCATAAGTAATTAGCACAAAAGGCTTAATACAACTACAATCAAACTAGAAATAAGCTTACAAAACATGTTCAAGAACAAGGAAATACAAACTAAGATCAAACAAAGATTTAAGATTGGAAAGAGGATCTTGAGGATGGTGGAAGCCTAACAAGATGCTTGCAAAATGAGTTAAAATCACCAATTATTTGAGAGAGTTCTAAAAATTGGGTTAAAACTCTTCTCGCTCCCCTGTATTGTGAACGGCTCTCTTTTAATATAGAAAGTGAGACATGATCATGTTATTAAAGAGACATGGTCATGTTCAAGCAAAATGTAGATCTAAGCCTCTGATTGATTCTTTGGTATCCAAGAAAACTATTCCCCTTTTGATTGAAGTTACTAGGCATGGGAATACAACTGGACATAAGCTAGATTTGGTAAACATGAATTCCTGAAGAAAAAGGCAGCCTGCGACTTCTCTTGAAAAAGGCAGGCGCTACTTCTAATGTAGAAAGGAGGGACATGATCATGTCATTACAAAGACATGGTCATGTTTGTGTAGTTCAGGATTATATTATGGAACATGGTCATGTTTGTTTATTAGCATGGTCATGTTTTCATTGTAACTCCAGTTTTCCCAAGCTACTCCTCCAAAATCCTCATTATTCACAACCAACCCCTGGAATTTCACAATTCAATATATTAGTATATATTCCCACAATTTTTCATTAAATTTCCACCAAGAGTGTAGAAAATGAGGTGAAAGATGTGCAATAAATATGTATAAATGTGGGAACATCAATCACGAAGTCAAGAATCATAACAACACTCATCAATTTTCCAATATTAAGTGTAGGGTTTTATACTCATCAATAATTATATAACCAAGTTAATTTTTACTAGTCATTCCTAACTTAGTAATGTAAACAAAGATTTCATGAACATTCAAAGTTTACAAACAAACATTTAGAACATAGTTTTCCAACATGAATGCCTAAACATTTGCAAAACTAACAAGGTTATGTAACATAACAAGCATGAACACCATCAATATCAACTTATAAATTCAACCATATTCTTGAAAGAATACCACTTTACCAAAACCATGCATAGATAATATATTACATTAATAAGAGTTTCAACATTGTCTAGATAGCAAAAGTAATTAGCCCATAAGGCTTAATACAACTACAATTAATCTAGAAAAAAAGCTTACAAAACATGTTCAAGAACAAAGGAATGAAAACTAAGATCAAGCAAGGATTGAAGGATGGAATGATGAATCTTGTGTTGGTGGAAGCCTCCAAGAATCCCCAAAAATTGTTGCGCTTGGTTGGGAGAGAATCCCCAAGACTCCACACACCAAAATGAAGTGAAAACAAGTGTTTATAAGCTTCTGGTCAAAGTGCATGGTCATGCACAAAAAGTGCACGGTCGTGCACTATTTTGGGTAAGTCAAACTTTCACTTTCGGATGCTCAGAGTTGCAGGTTCCAAAAAGGTTCACGGTCATGCACAAAAAGTGCATGGTCGTGCATTTCCGGCACTAGCTAGTGCACTTTCAAAATTAATGTGTCTTGTCCTCGGCATCGGATAGTGCACGGGCTCGTGCCCTCGGCAGTGCATGATGGTTCACAAAAAGTGTATGATGGTGCAGTTTCACTTTTGGCACGATAGTAGATGTGCACGGGTTCCAATAAAGGTGCACCATCATGCACATAAAGTGCATGATGGTGAAGTTTCTCAGCATGGTCATGCACTTTCATAGCATGGTCATGCACTTTGGCACGGTATCAGTTGTGCACGGGCTCCAATAAAGGCGCATGGTCATGCACTTTGGCACGGTATCAGATGTGCACGGGTTCCAATAAAGGTGCATGGTGGTGCACTAAAAGCGCATGATGGTGCAGTTTGGTTAGCATGGTCATATACTTCCTTAGCATGGTCATGCACCAGCTCAACATGGTCATGCACTTTCTTAGCATGGTCATGCACTTTTGGCAGATTCTTGATTTTTGTCCGAAAAATGCCATCTTTTCATCGTTTCTTCTCGGGCGGGCGCCCGGACCTGCAAATTCATAAATAACTCAAATAAGTACTGAATACAACGAATTTGCATGGAGTTTTACCAAAATAAGAGGATAATTTAATGCTAAAAGATGTACACTTTGTGTTACATCAGTGACCCATCGCGTACCGCGATGGGGTCCAAAATATTGCCTATAAATAGCGGCCATGGGATCTCACTCCAGGCATCCCAAACACAGCTCACACATCTCTCTAACATCTCTCTAGAATACCTCGAAATTCATGCCTCGTTTCCTCGATAAACGTGTCTCGAATCTCTCGTTTGTGTACCAACGTTTCCTTTAGAAGTTGTGCCACCCTCCACCCACATATACCAAGAAGGTGTTGTTGAAATGGCAATGAATCTCGATAAGCATGTCGACGGGTACGGAAGTTTGGCGTAATCGTTTGACGATCGAGAAGTAAAGCGGTGTCGGAGTGCTGCTCAAGTCCCTAGGATTTCGATACGCTACTAAGGTTAGGCGTAATAATGAATTCAATATAATTTAATATTATATTCAAGGCTTAAGCCCTAAGTCGAGGTTATACTCGATACCTCGATAAAAGAAAAGAAAAGAAAACATAACAAAGAAATGAATGAAAGTATGATTGTTGAATATTGAGATAGCATATATATGTGTGTAAGTATATATGTATATATTCTTTGTTATGATAATATTATTTAAAGAATAAAGAGTATTCTTAAATAATAAAAGAAAAGATTACATTTCTTGGAGAAGAAGAAACGTCGGGTTTTCAATATAAACTAAAGGTTTATAATTTACTTTTAAACTGGAAGTTTTTAAGTAAATAAAGAATTGAACTAAAGGTTCAATCGAGGATTGAGATATAAGACTAAAGGTCTTAAGCCGGATCGTGTATCCGACTAACAAATATTTATACTCGTATTATAGGTGCGAGATAAAGAAAGGGAAAGACTCTTGGACGGTGAGTGAAGCCGATCCTAAAGAGACAAGGTGAATACGCCCCCAAACTTTTAAACTTGTTTTCAAAATAATTCAACTTGTTATATGAAATTGTTTACAAGGAACTATGTGTTCCTAAAACCGTTATGACTATGGGTATAAACCTAGCCCTCAGGCTTTGGTATACATATGTCTGGATCTTTACATAGGTGGTACTATGCGATGTATGGGCATGATCGCACCACCCTTGGTCGTAGGACGCTCTCCTGCAGGGAGTACGACCGTTGTGTATATTTACGTGTACTTAACTAAGTCGAACGTTGCGGTGTTTGCTGAGGTGACCTAGAGTAGAGGCTCTAGTTTATAATGTGTTATTTGACTTTGTTATTCCTAAGCCACGTTGGGCCGAGACAGGCGTAGTCTCGAGGGGTAATAAAGGAAAAGAAATTATTTTGCGTTAGCGTGTTCACCAGCATTCGTTGCTGACGTATTTTCTTACATTTTGCAGGTGAACAAGTTTAGCGCTTGGATGAGTCGGAGCGGTCCGATTGCTCGGATTTATTTTGTAAACTTAATATGGTGGTTTGTAAATTATAAATACATAAATATTTTGTAACAACTTAACCGGGTGTTCTATAATCCCGTCTTTTGATTATATATATAAAGTTACACTTTCGATCCTTAAAATTTTATAAGTCTTCCGCAACTAAACATAACTCTGATTTATTTACAATTACGATACCAACTTATGCGTCATGCTCCTAGGCCTTAGAGGGGGTGTGACAGACATTTAAGCTAGTGTTGATGTTTAATAATACTCACTAAAGCAACAACTATTATCATCATAACTATACTCATACCATGAAAGTGCTCCTCCTCCTTCCCCCGTCAAAGAGACTAGATGGTGTATGCGGTTCTCCTTCTACTTGGTTGTCATAGAAGCTAGACAGTGATTGCAGTGCTTCCCCTACTTAGCCACCATAGATATAATCCATTGGCAGTGTTACTAGCGGTTGTGCTCCTTCTCCTTGGTTGCCATAATACTGTCCATTATGTGTCACATAAATAAGGGGCATATGATGTTGCTACTTCTGCTAGCAATCCTTTACCTTTGCCATGATCACAGAAACTAGCTTCCGGCGGTGTTAGTTATGCATGCACCACCGTGTGGTTTCCGTTAATGATTGTGCTCTTTCTCCTTGGCCGCCATAATATTGTCCATTGTAGAATAAGTTCCAAATGATGTTGTTACTTCTGTCAGCACTCTTTTACCTTTTCCATGATCATAGAAACTGCGGCTAGAGGTGTCGACCATGCGTGCACAATATGGTGGTGTCTGTTGATGATTGTGTTCCTTCTCCTTAGCTGCCATAATATTGGTCGTTGTAGAAATAAAGGTAGATGATTTTGTTACTTTTGCTAGCACTCCTTAACCTTTTCCATGATCATAGAAACTTGCGGCTGGTGGTGTTTGTTTTGCATGCACCACCATGGTGGTGTCAGTTGATGATTGTGCTCTTTTTTGCCGCCATAATATTGTCATTTGTAGATATAAGAGGCCAACTCCATGTATTGGTCAACCAACAATTTATGTTTTGTTGATGCCTCCAGAGAGAAGATAACAAGTAAAACTTCTACAATTCATATATTTCATCTAACATTGCTTTGAAATCTTTTGTGTCAATCTCATCAAATAATTCTAGTATTTAATACTTGAAGTCTGCATAACATTGTTTGAGTTCAGCTTCCATTGCCTGCACTAGTTGATTATGTTAATAGTCATTTGAACACAAATCATAATTAACATAACTATATAAGTGATTACGAATGGTGCAACCACGAAACAACAAATAAGAAATCACCAATGAAGCAAATGACATTTCATCCACAGATTATCGGTTCTAAATAATGCTTTTAGAACCCGACCAGGCATCGAAACGATCTCTTATCGACTGTTGGGTCCAGGAACTGGATTTACTAGCATATGCAAATCCAAAGTTTGTCAGGAATCGGTTCAGATCTTTCTTCTTAAGTTGTGGTAGTGTTAATCTTCATCTTCTTGGACATGGTTGAGCTAATTCAGCTCCTTCTTTCTGGTATTAAGAACAAGACGATGTTCCTACTAGGATGAAGGTAAGTATAGTGTGATGGTGTGAGAGAAGAGACATTTCATGCTAGACAGACGATATCACCGCCTTCATTATGGTCTCTCCGTACATACAATCGTGTAAAATACAAGAGAGATAAAAGGTAAGTTGGAGGAGAGAGATTAACATGGTTATGTGAGAGAACATACTTCCTATTTATAGGTAGGAGCATGAGTTCTAACCCTAATGGGATAACATTTTTCTGGATTTACCAATATTAGGTCCACTTACGTTTGGCCAACATAATGTTGGACCTTGGTCCATTAATAGGGACATCTCATCACCGGTCAGTGGACTGGTTAACCAGTCTAAATTGTTTTAAGAACCGAATAACCTAATAAGAGGGGAAGACATATATTAAAATATATAAACCATATTGGATAGAAGCTCAAGATAGCCATGCACCTCCAAACCATGCCATGATAGTAGACAAGACCGATGGGTAAAGCAAGAGGCCACCGTACAAGAACCAAGAGACATAAGACCAATGACATTTTCCCTGCCTGTATAAGGGAAGAAGAGATACTTAGGTGCTGCTTGTTTTTTCAGTGGTAAAATGTTTGCAGTCTGCGAACCACATCTGCCAACATCTGTAGCAGAAGAGGTGGACCAAAACTCTGCAGTCTGCAACAAGAAGACTGATTGTTTTTTAACATCTGCAGACTGCTAAAATAAGTTGAAATTTAAATAAACTGAAATTCAAATAAACTGAAATATAAATAAAAAAAGGTCTTCAACATCCAAATTGGCGTATTCATTAAATAATATTTTCATAACAAAGAATATAATCATATATACTTACACACATATATATGTATCACAATATTAATCAATCATACTTTCGTTTCTTTGTTATGCTATCTTTTCTTTTATCGAGGTATCGAGTATAACCTCGACTTAAGGCCAAAGCCTTGAATATAATATTAAATTATATTGAATTTGATATTACGCCTAACCTTTATTGGCGTATAGAAACCCTAGGGTGTCTTTCTTGACCCTGTCGCGTAACGCGATAGGTAAATAAAACAGATTTTTTTCAATTTAGTCCCTGGAGTTTGGACATTGGTAGAATTGGTCCTTTGACTTTGGAATTTTGGCATTTTTAACCCCAGTTTTACGTGATGTTACATCCTCCCCACCTTGAAATAAATCTCGTCCTCGAGATTGCTTACGAGAACAAGTGGGGGTATTTCTTTCTCATCTCGGACTCGAGTTCCCAAGTATACTCGGGTCCTCTTCGTGAGTCCCATCTTACTTTCACGATTTTTAAAGTTCATCTTTTAAGTTTCTTAGTTTTTGAATCCTCAATTTGGATTGGTCTTTCGATAAATTTTAAGTTTTCATTAATTTCAACATCTTTTAGGGGCATCGAAAGAGATTCGTCGGCTAGACACTTACGCAGATTCGAAACATGGAATACATCATGTATTCCTTGCATTTCATCGGGTAGTCGCAAACGGTATGCAACAGTGCCGATTAGTTCGAGTATTTCAAAAGGTCCAACGAATCGAGGACTTAACTTTCCTTTCTTGCCGAAGCGAACTACGCCTTTCCAAGGCGAGACTTTTAACAGAACCTTGTCACCGACAGTAAATTCTAAAGGTTTACGACGGACATCGGCGTAACTCTTTTGGCGATCACGCTCCGTCTTAAGTCATTCTCGAATTTGAAGTACTTTGTCGGTGGTTTCTTGGACTATCTCAGGTCCAGACAATTGATTATCTCCGGTTTCAGACCAACACACGGGCGTTCTACACTTTCGACCATATAACGCCTCGAATGGTGCGGTTTGAATACTTGCGTGATAACTATTATTGTACGAGAATTCCATTAGGGGTAAGTGGTCATCCCAACTTCCACCTAAGTCTATCACGCAGGCGCGGAGTATATCTTCCAACGTTTGAATAGTCCTTTCGCTTTGCCCATCGGTTTAACAATATTCAACAAACCTAAACTTTCTACAAACTAATAACAATCTAACAAAACTAACAAAAACCTTTAACAATTAACAAAACACTACAAACTTTATTCAACAACAAAGTATTAACAATATTCAACAAACCTAAACTTTCTACAAACTAATAACAATCTAACAAAACTAACAAAAACCTTTAACAATTAACAAAACACTACAAACTTTATTCAACAACAAAGTATTAACAATATTCAACAAACCTAAACTTTCTACAAACTAATCAAAATCTAACAAAATTAACAAAAACCTTTAACAATTAACAAAACACTACAAACTTTATTCAACAACAAAGTATTAACAATATTCAATCTAACAAAATCCAACAAAATTAACAAAAAAACTAACAAAATCTAACAATCTAAAACTTTAACAATCTAACAAAATCTAACAATTTAAACTTTAACAATCTAACACATTTATGAAATTAAAACAAAAGGTAATTAGATTATAGCAATGGTGGTGGAGGAGTATCAAACCTGGACAGAGGGAAGAGAGGTGGAGCGGCGACGGTGTTAGAGTTACAGCGGCGGAGGTATTATGGTTACAACGGGCTGTGGTGGGAGCGACGGTGGCGTGGGAGTGGCGGAGGAGTTGGGCGGGCTGTAGTGGGAGCGACGGCGGGCTGTGGTGCGAGCGACGGCGGAGTTGGGCGGGAGTGGTTTGGGAGTGAGATGTAGAAGGAGAGGATATGAATAATAGGGTTTGGGAGGTCTGATGTTTTTTGGAGTCAGGAGAGGTGAGAACAAATGGGGTAGAAGAGGTGAGAAGTAACAATGCCATCACTTCTAAGAGAAGAGGGCGCGCAGACGTTTTTTAATGAAACGTCTTCGGAAAAACAAACACACGGCAGAGCCCAACGTCTGCGCGCCCTCTTCTCAGACAAAAGAGGTGGAGAAGTGCTTCTGAGGAAAAACAAACAACACCTTAGTGAAGGGAATGAGATTGGTCAAAAGTATTGTATATTTGTATGTATTGTGCATTCCCCATTCATCAACAAATCGGTCGTCTATTTATAGCACTCTTTAAATCCTCATGGTGTCATGAGCTACTTCATTTAGGATTCCAACACTTAGACTACGTATTGTTGAAGATGTGAGATGTAAAATAGCCATATAGGCAAGACACGTAAGCGCCGCATAGGTGATGACGTTTTCACATTTCACTCAATTGAGTGTGTTGTGAAAGATGTGATATGTGAAATGGTTTTAATCATCAAGCAATTATCATCATAAATTATTATTATATATTTAATATTTTAATTTGTAATTAAATCTTAGAAGTATTTAAAACTGTGGAAAATTACTAAAGTTTTTTAAAAACAATACTAAATTTAAAATAAATGCAAAAACAATACTAAATTAAGCGGAAGGAATTCATTGTATATAAATATTAATTAAAGATTGATTTTTTTTTTAAAAAGGGTTGGATGATTAACTTTTTTCTTTTTTATGAAAATGAGAGCGCATTTATAGATTATATATTTAATTATTAATTTTAATTCATGTCTAATGAGTAATGATCAATGTTGTTGAGACCGGACCGGACCGGCCGGTTGAACCGGACAAACCGAGATTCAGCTTCTCGGACCAATCCTTACGGTTTTGACTAACCGTATTTTCAAGGATTCTTTTGATACCCCGATTGGTGATCTCGACTTGCCCGCTCGTCTGCGGGTGATATGGTGTAGAGAAGCGATGATGAACACCATATCGGGACAATGCCTTTTCCAACTGGGCATTACAGAAATGAGTCCCACAGTCACTGATCAATGCTTTGGGGGCACCAAAGCGAGGAGAACAACTTCTTCAAGAATTTCACCACCGACCTAGCGTAATTAGTGGGCAAGGCTTGTGCCTCGGCCCACTTTGAAACATAGTCAACGGCTACTAGGATGTAACGGTGGCTGAAAGAAGTCGGGAAAGGTCCCATGAAATCGATGCCCCGCACATCAAAAACCTCGCAAACTTGAATCGTTCGCTGGGGCATCTCGTCTCGTGATGAGATGTTGCTTGCCCTTTGGCAAGCATCACAAGACTTCACCATGTCATGAGCATTATGGAAGATGGTTGGCCAGAAGAAACCGGCGTCAAAGACCTTCTTCGCGGTGGATGTGGCTCCATGGTGTCCTCCGGTCGGGCCCTCGTGGCAGTGGATTTTGCGTGCCTCATCACCATACACGCACCTACGCACGAGCTGATCGGATCCGACATGAAACAAATAGGGATCCTCCCAAAAATAATGCTTAACATCATAAAAGAATTTCTTCTTTTACTGGTGAGTAAGGCCCTTCAAAACGATCCCACTCGCGAGAAAATTCGCAATGTCCGCGAACCAAGGATGATCATCATCTCGTGTCTCAATATGCATGAGGAACTCGTGGGGGAAATTGTCATTTATGTGTACCCCCACTTGTTCCGATGAAGCTGAGCACTCAAGACGAGAGAGATGATCGGCCGCGACATTCTCAGCGCCCTTTTTGTCAAGAATCTCAATGTCAAACTCCTGCAGCAATAAAATCCAACGAATGAGTCTCGGCTTCGCATCTTGTTTACTGAAAAGATAACGAAGTGCTGCATGACCCGTGAACACGATGGTCTTAGAAAGGACAAGATAAGACCGAAATTTATTGAATGCAAAGACGACCGCAAGGAGCTCTTTCTCGGTAGTCGTGTAATGCTCCTGCGCGTCATTCAGAGTCCTGGTCGCATAGTAAATCGGGTGAAAATGCTTATCCCGTCTTTGACCTTGATCGTTCGAGTCCGCCATCTCTTCTTCTTCTACCTCGGGGGTGTCGGTATCCTCCACTTCTTCGTTTTCAATTACCTCGGCAACCTCGCGTGCTCTCCTCCTCAAACCTTCTCGAAGATGTCGCTCGGGCTCAGAAAGAGGTGAAACAAGCTCAGGACCGGGCATGGTGGACATTCATCACCCGGAAGAACGCGGAACGGAAAAAGAACAAAGACACGGAAACTAACTAGAAACTATACTAAAATAAAATTTAAGATGAATAAAAATGAAATAAAATAAAATAACATAGATCAAAAATATCAACAAGGCTAATCAGAGACTCGGATCGTTCCTTAAAAATCACCGTATCCCCGCAACGGCGCCAAAAACTTGACGTGTGTGAATATATATATATATATATATATATATATATATATAAATTTTAAGTAAAAGTTCCACACAAATCGGGTTTTAAAATAGGTTTTCACCTACAACTAAACCACACACGAAAGGCAAGTGTACCTATCGTTTGTAATAAAGTGTCGGTAAGAACCGAGTATCAATCCATGGACACGACAAATTTCTAGTACTAAATCTTTGTAACTGACCAACCGAACAAGTAAATCTTAAGTTGAATTTTTAATTAACTAAATTTGCATACAATGAAAATAAGCAAGTAAAAACACAAGAATATAATCAATCCAACAAACTACCTAGACATGAATCCACTTTACTAACATGATGAAATAGCAATAATATGGTAAAACATCATGAATCTAAACATAAATACTAGATTACAATAAAGCAACCTAATACTAGCAAATAATCATCATGATGGGTTTTCAATCAGGAGATAAACATAGACTAACTTGTTTGTCAAAAAAACAAAATCTCATAATCAAAGGAAAGCTAGCATGAACAACATTCTAACCACCTAAGATTACACTAAAGTAGCCAAATTCATTAAGTTAATATAAACTTATGAAACTTTAACTAGCAAGTCATCACCAAGTCAAGAATCATAACAACACTCATCAATTTTCCAATATTAAGTGTAGGGTTTCATACTCATCAATAATTATATAACCAAGTTAATTTTTACTAGTCATTCCTAACTTAGTAATGTAAACAAAGATTTCATGAACATTCAAAGTTTACAAACAAGCATCTAGAACATAGTTTTCCAACATGAATGCCTAAACATTTGCAAAACTAACGAGGTTATGCAACATAACAAGCATGAACACCATCAATATCAACTTATAAATTCAACCATATTCTTGAAAGAAAACCACTTTACCAAAATCATGCATAGATAATATATCACATTAATAAGAGTTTCAACATTGTCTAGATAGCAAAAGTAATTAGCCCATAAGGCTTAATACAACTACAATCAAACTAGAAATAAGCTTACAAAACATGTTCCAGAACAATGGGAAGTAAACTAAGCTCAAAGAAGGATTGAATAATGGAATGATGGATCTTGAGGATGGTGGAAGCCTTCAAACTCTTAAGGAACACAAAACATAATTTTCAAGAGTCGAGAGAGAATCACCAAGGCTCCACACACCAAAATGAAGTGAAAACAAGTGTTTATAAGCTTCTGGTCAAAGTGCATGGTCGTGCACTATTTCGGGTAAGTCAAAGTTTCACTTTCGGCGGCTCAGAGTTGCAGGTTCCAAAAAAGTGCACGGTCATGCACCAAAAGTACATGGTCGTGCATTACCGGCACTAGCTAGTGCACTTTCAAAGTTGATGTGTCTTGTTCTCGGTATCGGATAGCGCACGGGGTCGTGCACTCGGAAGTGCATGGTGGTGCACAAAAGTGCATGATGGTGCAGTTTCACTTTTGGCACGACAGTAGGTGTGCACAGGTTCCAATAAAGGTGTATGGTCATGCACTTTCGTAGCATGGTCATGCACTTTTGTACGTTATCAGATGTGCACGGGTTCCAATAAAGGTGCACCGTCATGCACAAATAGTGCATGATGGTGCAGTTTCTCAGCATGGTCATGCACTTTCGTAGCATGGTCATGCACTTTGGCACGTTATCAGATGTGCACGGGTTCCAATAAAGGTGCACGGTGGTGCACCAAAAGCGCATGATGGTGCAGATTGGTCAGCATGGTCATACACTTCCTTAGCATGGTCATGCACTTTCTTAGCACGGTCATGCACTTTGGGCAGATTCTTGATTTTTGTCCGAAAAACACCATCTTTTCATGTTTCTTTGTCAGGCGGGCGCCCGGACCTGCAATTCATAAATAACTCAATTAAGTACTAAATACAACGAATTTACATGGAATTTTACCAAAATAAAAGGATAATTTGATGCTAAAATGTGTACACTTTGTGTTGCATCACTTATTTAAGTGAAAAATGATTTTTTTGTTAAAAGGACTTATAAACTTATGAATTTTTGAAAAGAAGTTTTTAAAAAATGTTTGGATTATCTTATGTATTGGGGAAAACTAAAATGACCAAAATGGACACTCTTTTTTAAAAGAAGTGTAATGAGTTTTGAGGGTTAGAGGGGTGTAATAGGTAAATCAAATACATTAAGTTGATAAGTTAGAGATTCCTAACTTTTTAAAACCCATTTATTTTGCATTTACCATAAGTTAAAATCCAAAAGACCTTATGGTTTGCCAAACACCTTATTAACTTTTCAAAAAGTTTATAAGTTATAAGTTGATGAAAATAAGGAATCCCAAACACCCTCTTAAAAAGTATCATAAAGTTATAAAGTTAACAGATTCCTAACTTGGTCCGACGTGACTCGTAAAACGGTACGAGAGAGAGAGAGAGAGAGAGAGAGAGAGAGAGAGAAATTGATCATTGGTTATATTTTCGAAATGGCTTACATTCTACAACACTACCTTGGTTATTTTGGCACCAGTGTATAGGCCTATACGAGTCGTATAGAACATGGATTGTGTTTGTTTGTGTCGACATGTAGTTTCTATTTTTGCTACGTCACAGTTCATCCACGAAGTGCTATACAAGGCATTCAACGTATCCACTCGTATAAGATTATACTAGCCGTATAGATGGCAAAAAGTTTCGACTTTGATTTCTCCGTACATTTATCAGACACACGTTTTCTATAAGGCTCATAAAGACCTGTACGAGTCGTATTATGGTTGTTCACGAGCCGAGCCATGCTGAACCGAGCTAAGGCTTGCTTGTTGCTTGGCTCATTTACAGCCGAACCGAACCAAACAGACCGTTGCTTGGCTCGCTTACAAACCGTACAGAGCGACTTATTTACAAATAAACAACGAACGAGTTCAAGCAACGAGCAATTAAAACGTCCATGCGGCCCCTGTATAGCTTTAGAAATTTTGGTCATCATAAAATTAGCCTGGTGGTATTACTTTGACTTTGTACTTTTACCAATAATAATAATAATAATAATATCAGCTTGAGGGTGGGTTCTAGAGGCTTCTAAAATATCGGTTTGAATCAATCTGGACCGTCCAAATCTACTATACCACACCATCCACCCACAACCCACAAACCCTCTCTCTCTCATTCGCCGAACTCACACACACATACCAGTCAAGTCTTCCTTTACGATCTACTTCTTCTCAGGTATATACACACACAATTATATTATTATTAATCAGTTTGTGGGTTCGATCTGATTACCTTTTGTTTGTTACAGTTTGTGCTGAGAATCGAAGAAGAAGGTAGACAAGATGTTCGGAAGAGCACCGAAGAAGAGTGATAACACCAAGTATTACGAGATCCTTGGGGTCCCAAAAGATGCTTCACAGGATGATCTCAAGAAGGCTTATCGGAAAGCCGCCATTAAGAATCATCCGGACAAAGGTGGAGATCCTGAGAAGGTAATTGCTTATCTTTTTAATTAGTTGGTTTATGTAATTGTTGAATTTTGAATCTGATAATACTTGTGATTAATTGATTTGGATTTAATTAATTTAGAGTTTGATATAATTTAATTTTGATAGCATGCTACTAGGGCTTAAGGGTTGCAATAATAAGTTATAAGAGAGCTTAAAGTTTTATTTTTTAAGGTTCTGCAATTGTTGTCAGTGATGATAATATATTTATTTGCGGTATTGATCGGTGAACAGCCAAAATTTTTCACTTGAAATGGGAGTCTTTTTTAATTACTTGGAGTAAATGTTTGTGCTTTTTACTTTGTTTATGGTCCCAATAATCTATTATATGACAGTTGTATTTAAATTTGTATAGGTTACATTGCTGTTTTATTAGCTGGTTAGTATATGTGTTGAATTTTTAAGTCTGGTAATACTAGTGATTAATTGATATAGATTGTTGCTATGTAAAGATAAATAGCTAAAAAGATTTAGCTGTTAGTTTGTGGTGTAATTTGATTCTGCTGTTAGGTATAAGGTGCTGCAATTGGCCTAAGAGAGATTTATTTTTTTAAGGTGCTGCAATAACTTAGCTGTCAATGATGTTCATATATTTTATCTGCAGCATTGAACAGTGAACTGATAATTTTTTTTTAAACGGCAGTCTGCTATACGACAGTTTTAGGTGGTGAAATCTATACTAATTTGTTAATCTGTTGAGTAAATATTATATTGCCTGAAGTGAGAATTGATAGAAAGTATCAATTCTTTTTATGACAGCTGTATACTTATATTCATGTTTGTGAAATTGTGTCTATTTCTTTTAGTTCAAAGAGCTTGCTCAAGCATATGAGGTACTGAGTGATCCCGAGAAGCGTGAGATATATGACGAGTATGGTGAGGATGCCTTGAAGGAAGGAATGGGAGGTGGAGGTGGTGGTCATGACCCCTTTGACATCTTTCAATCTTTCTTTGGTGGTAAGCAATCTTAAATCTACTTTTTTGTTCCAACGGTTAGCTGTTTTATTAGTATTAACATTCACTTGAATTTATATTGTAAACAGGTGGTGGTGGTGGTAGCAGTAGGGGACGAAGGCAACGAAGGGGAGAAGACGTTGTTCATCCTCTCAAAGTTTCTCTTGAGGATCTCTATAACGGAACTTCCAAAAAACTCTCGCTTTCACGTAATGTTATCTGCTCCAAGTGTAAAGGGTATGTTCTGAATTCATCCTGTACTCTCATTTTTGGCTGTTTTTTTAGTTTTCTAACTCAAGCTTATAAATTTGCAGCAAGGGTTCAAAATCAGGTGCTTCAATGAAATGTGCTGGCTGCCAAGGTTCAGGAATGAAAGTTTCCATCAGACATCTTGGACCGTCTATGATCCAGCAAATGCAACATCCTTGCAACGAGTGTAAGGGTACTGGAGAAACCATAAACGATAAGGATCGTTGTACACAGTGCAAGGGTGAGAAAGTTGTTCAGGAAAAGAAGGTTCTGGAAGTACATGTGGAGAAGGGCATGCAAAATGGACAGAAGATTACCTTTCCCGGGGAGGCTGATGAAGCTGTAAGCTTTTTTTTCATATTATTTCGTGTTTTGAGTTTTTATTATGAAGATGGGTAGGTGTTTGACTTGTTTTTTTGTTATACAGCCTGATACGGTTACTGGTGATATTGTGTTTGTGCTGCAACAAAAGGAGCACCCGAAGTTTAAGCGAAAGGGTGATGACTTATTTGTTGAGCACACATTGAGCTTGACAGAGGCTCTGTGCGGGTTCCAATTTGTTTTGACTCATTTGGAAAACAGACAACTTCTCATCAAATCTCAACCTGGAGAAGTTGTGAAGCCTGGTAATTTCTTCCGCAAATTAATGATTAATGTTTAAAAATGTAATTTTTTTAAGATGGGTGATTTGATTGGTTATCTATTGATTTATATGTAGATCAATTCAAGGCAATAAATGATGAGGGAATGCCAATGTACCAGAGACCGTTTATGAGGGGGAAGCTGTACATCCACTTCACGGTGGAATTCCCTGATTCATTGTCACCAGACGAGTGCAAGGCGTTAGAGGCGGTGCTGCCACCAAAACCATCAATGCAGATGACTGACATGGAACTGGATGAATGTGAGGAAACAACTCTGCATGATGTCAACATTGAAGAGGAGATGAGAAGGAAGCAGCAGCAAGCGGCTCAAGAAGCTTATGATGAGGATGAAGACATGCATGGTGGTGCACAGAGGGTACAATGTGCACAACAGTAATTGAATCATGAATTTGGTCCCATCTAATATCAGCTGTGTTTTTCCTTTTTTTTAACTTAAATATAAAACTGCAACGTGTATGAACGCTTTGAAATACTATTACTTGTTTGTGTTGTGTTGTGTTGTGATGTGTTCTGTTTTTGGTGAGGTTTATGTCAATGGAAAGGTAAGTTTTTGGTGTGGTGTTCCAACAATTTTTTGTGATGGCATTTCGTTAGTAGTAATGATGCTGTCAAACTTGATTTTTGCCATTATCGTAGATAACCGGATCAGGTTTGGATGGTTTCGTTGAGCTGGTTTTAACAAAAATGTTATGACAATGATTTAATAGCATGCTAATAGGTAACCGGATTGGATTGGGTTTTTCTGCCAGATTAGACGGGTTTATTGGTAAGGTATATATTGTAGGGAGTGGTCACCTCATTTTTTGTTTTTTAACATTTAGGGGCTTTCTGGTACCGTTTTAATGATTTCATTGAAAGACTATCTCTGGATCAGTCAGAATCAAAGTGTCTTTGGTTCATTAAAAGAAAACCTTTTAGTCTACCATAGAGCCTTTGAACCGTTGTGTGCTTCATACAGCTCCTTAGAGTTAAATGGAGCCTCTGAATTGTGGTGGACTCCAAACAAGTCTTTTAAGCCTCTTTCTAGCATTGGAAAATCCATAGGGGAGCTGAAGATTATTTAAGTCGCCACTTTATAAAAAACGGTTAGGATCTTAAAAGAGCGGAGCAACTCTAGTTATGGCTTTGGCCTAGAGACTATGCAGAGACAATAAACACACTAAAAAGTGGATCCTTAAAAGGCAAAAACAACAGTTGTGGTTTCGGCCTAGAGGCTATGTAGAGAGGAAAAAAAACCCTTATGTGAAAAGAAACTACTTCATTGATCCTAAACCATATACAGAAACGACTGAACATATTTATGCTTATGTGGTTAAAGGCTAACGAGTTGAGTGAATCGCGATGCCATTCATTCCTCTTCACGGATTGTTCATAATCAAATTGTTGAAGATGCTTATGTCCATCGTTCTAGCATCTATTCGCCACACCATGTTTGAACAAACAAAACTACAACAAATTTGCTTAATTATACCGTAAATTTGATTTCCATTTGTTTGTTTAAACACTCCAAAAATATAAAATTTTGTTTATAATTTTTTTAGCTGTAGTTTATTACTTTGTGTTAATTGGACATGTGACTTGAATTTTGAGTTATCATAGGGGCCATCTCACCCTAATTAATGTATCCGTTTGTGCGGTTTGCTATGACTCGTGGTGGATCATTGTTGATTTCACAATGGTGTCATCTCACATTAGTTAACGTAGTTAGGAGTTAGGACTTAGGAGATGTCCCTAGACCCTAGTGTGATCGACTGTTTGTATGCTAGCTACTTTCATATTTATATGGAAAATGACTAAAATGGTCTATTTAATCATATCAAATCACCTTAATAATGTTTTTTATCTTTAATATTGTTATAAAAAAATTTAGTAAGGTTTTTTATACATTGTGTAATAGGTTACAGACATTGTGTTTTTTCTTGATTATGTTTTATTCAATTATGTTTTAGCATAGTATTTTTTTACCATTATGTTATACAATTGTGTTTTTCATTGTATTTTTGTCAATGTGTTTTTTTTTCTTAGTGTTTTTTCAGTTGTGTTTTTTTTTATAGTGTTTTTCATTGTGTTTTTTTTCCGGTGACCGTTTTTCGATGACCTTTTCCGGTGATTGTTTTCGGTGATTTTTCCGGCGATTTTTCTGGCGGAATTTCTCGGGGAGTGTTTAGCGGTGACTTTCTAACGACTTTTCCGGTGAAATTTCCGGAGACTTTTCCGACGAGGTGGTGGCGGTGGCGGACGATGTAGTGGTGGTGGTTGTAGAAAATGAGTGAATATGTAAGTGGGTTCTTGAAATTAATGTAACAGCGTGTTCGTTTCACAGAATTCGTTGAAATTCAAAGAAATTGGAATTAAAATCCCATGACATGGCGTGTTCGTTTCGTTGGAATTGGAATCTTAATTCTATTTTGGTGTGTTCGGTTCAAATAATTGGAATTCAATTCTTTCAAATTCCTTTAAATACATGGATTTCAAATCCTTCCAAAATGTGGAGGAATTCAAGGAAATTTATTGGAATCTTATCTCGAGTTTTTTTTAATGAGGACAACGAATAAAACATTTTAACTTTTTAACTTTTTTTTGTTTTTAATTTATATTTTAAGCTATGATTTTTTTATTATTTTTGAATATTTTTGAGGGGTTTTTTATCTTAATAGAAAACTCATAAAAAATAATAAAAAAATCATAACGCAAAATATAAATAAAAACAAAAAATCTAAGATGTTTTCATCGTTATCATTGTTAAAAAAAACTCATTGATTCATGTTCATTTGTCAAACGAACACATTAAGAATATATATTTGGATTTCAATTCCCCCCAATTTCAATTCCTATTGGAATGTTCAGATTTCAAATCCAATTTATTCAAATTCCAAATCCTATACAAATTCCAATACCTTCATTCCATCCGTGAAACAAACACGTCCTAAGAGTTTTTGAGATGAAAGAAGGTGAATTTTCAATATTAAAATAGTAGATTAAAATACCATTCTTTCTAACATTCTTAAGAAAATCAAACAACTTATTTAAAACTAAACTATATATTTAAACATTGTTCATTTTTAATTCAATTTCACAATCAAATGAAAACCTGACAAGACATCTTCTATTAATCACATACTCCGTGTGAGTACGGTTACGGGTTACCTACTTTACTATTACTATCTCAATTATGGTTTTGCATTACTTGCAAATCACATATTTGATATTTCAACAAACAAGACTTTTCCTCGTTTCATCACAGTCCTTTCACTGCTCTAGCACAACTTCAATAATTAAAGAAATTTTTTAATAACGTCATACATAATATTTCTAAGTGTATATTTGATTAAATAAGATTATACATATTCAAATCAAATAAGATTTGTTACATTATCAAACGTTATAGTCAAACCAAATATGCTTATAATTTTCTTGGATGCTACCATTCACCATTAAATTTCAACTCCTCTAATAATAAGCAACCCAAGTTCACAATTCCCCTAGTATACATACACACACAATATCATATGATAGTTCCATCAATACTCCAATGGACACAACATCCGAGGCGGTACCGCCTACGTTCTAGGATTATACTTCTTCTTGCTCTTACTCATCTTTGTTCTTTGTTATCTTTCTTACATATGTAAACGCAACTTGCACTCTTCATCACCACCACCGTCCATATCCGAGTATCATTTCTTAAGTCTCCCTGAAAGTCTTCAAGATGATGTCATGGAAACTTTGCCAACGTTTGTTTACAACGAAATGGATCACTATAGCAGTTATTATGGCTCCGGTTGTGTTATTTGCTTAGCGGATTATAAAGCAACGGATGTGCTAAGGTTGTTGCCGGGACGTGGGCACTTGTTTCATATAAGTTGTGTACAACGTTCCAACGAAATTCCAGCAAAAATATTAATTTTAACAAAAAAAAATATGCAATATAAATTCCATAAAAATCGTATAAATAAAATTATTGTTGGATTTTATTGGAATGTTAGCAACAATTTTCCAACGGAAAATCATGTTGTCACTATGTTGTAGCAAAATTATAGTTAGTTTTTTATTAAAAGGCGTTAGAAATTTCTTGGAATTACTTGTCGTAAGAAATTTGTTGAAACTTTTTGTATTGTTTTCTAGTAATGATAATAACAATAAAAAATAACTAAATTTGGAGTTGATGAAAATACATGTCTACGGAAGTTACCTATCCATCACCCTGGGGTAGATGCAAGAGCGAATTTAGCCATTTAGAAGGGTGGGCTTATGCCCACTGTAAGATACAATGAGATCAATGATTTTTCATATATAAAGAGAAGAAAATTAAGGATTTTTGTGTGGTGCCCACCGTCCAATCTATTGAGATTAAGAATTTTTCGTATATAAAGAGAAGAAAATTAAGGATTTTTGTATAGTCACCATTATAAAACTTGAAAGCTTCAATGAAGAATTTGCTTTGTTGGAGGAAGAAGAAGTAGGTGACACGAGAGAAGCTCAGCACAAAAGTTAAATAGGCAAAGCTACGAAGCCTAAAATTTATATATTAAACTCTATAAATGAAAATAATATTATAAATGAACCTTTAAGTTTAATTTAATATTTATATTACTTACCACTTAATATATCATTACAATATTTGGTATTAACGTATTAAATATAATTTATTACAAATATTTAGTATAATAAGAAGCAACCAAATTGAGTAGATGAGTGATATTTTGTTACTAGATTGTTACTTATAATTGTTTTCGTTTTTTTTCAGTTAATAATGTTGTCAAAATTTTTCACACTTTAAATTAATAATAATTTTACATTATCGTTATGCATGTAATTATAATTTTTTTTCTTTATTTTTTTACCTCTTAAATTTTCGTAACTTGATTTGAATATGCATTTAACTACTACATAAATATTATCTTTTCTTTTATAGTTTAAGCCTAAAGTGATTCATTAAATTGAGGGTCTTAGTCACTAATTTGAGATAGTGTTTTGCGCTAACTTAAACTAAAAACGTAGACATTTCCTATTGTTGTTTGGTTTAACTTTCATATCCAACACATTTTAATCCGACCTAAATTTTGCACCAACCCAAATTGTGTCCACCCTACCAAAAGTTTCCGTATCCGCCGGCTCTGGGTGGATGTAAGGGTTGCCATCATCACAAATATCACAGGCCTATCGAACTTTGCTTTGAGTGAGATTTATTGGGTATGTTCGTATGTTTAGTTAGGAGATGTCGCTGGTGCTATCGACAGTTTATAGCTACTTTCATATTAACGTAGATACTTTTATGTGTATATATCAACTTCGAGTTTGATAATTTAGTAGTTAAATCTTGAAACCAAAACTGATTGCTTGTTATTTTCCTTGAGTTTCTTGTGTTCTTCGTGTTTCTTATTTCTTAATTAGATTGAAACTTGGTCTAGCTTTAATTCATTTTACAATCAAATGAAAACCTTTAAACTTAATTATATAATCAAACAAATGTGTTCTACTAATCACATATTTATTATGGATACGATTACCTACTTACTACTACTATCTAGGTTATTTAGGTTTTGTATGACTTGCTAGTCACATATGTAGACATTCAACACTTTTTCTCGTTTCATAACAGTCCTTTCACTGCTCCTGGACTCGTAAATACCACTTTAATAATTAAAGAATTTTTTTTACATTATAGTATAACTTTATTGGACGCATCATTAATCACCATTAAATTTCAACTCCACCAATAAACAACCCAAGCTCACAATTCCATTAGTATACATACACACACAATATAGTTCCATTAATACTCCAATGGACACCGGAGAACCAATCTACACCGGCAACAACACGGCCGCCTACGTTCTCGGGTTATACTTCTTTTTTCTCTTCATCATCTTTGTCATCTTCTGTATTTCATGCATATGTAAACACAACTTGCAACTTGAAAGTCATCAAGATGATGTCATTGAAACTTATCCAACGTTTGTTTACAACGAATTAACGGATCATCATAGCAGTTATTATGGCTCGGGTTGTGTTATTTGCTTAGCGGATTATAAAGCGGAGGATATGCTAAGGTTGTTGCCGGAATGCGGGCACTTGTTTCATGTAAGTTGTGTTGATACATGGTTGAAGGTTCATCGTACTTGTCCCGTGTGTCGGAATTCACTTGACTACATGAAATGTGTATATGTAAGTTAATGGTTTAAGGTTGTATGGACTCGTTTTTAGTGCATTATTTATGTGTTTCCCAGTATTAATATTTTGATTAATTTTTAATATCAAAAGTTATGTCAATTATATTACTAATTTGTTTCCTAAGGATTTCATTGATTATTAATTAAACTTTGACTTTAGTTACATAACCTGTTCTTTGAAATTTCATTTTCCCAATAAATATTAAAGGAGTATACATGTATAGTTTTGTATAGATAATTAAGTGTGTATTATCTTTGCCTTGTTTAAATAAATAAATAAATATATTGCTTGCTGTGTTGGTGAAGGCATTTGACTTTGATCAAGATGAGGTATTAGGTTGAGTGTAAGTTTCATTTTTAGGTTCAAACTACACGTGGCATGAACTATGCATGCATAAATATTAATTTAAGGACTCTTTATCGTTATCACTTATCACAACAAATGCACAAACAATTAGGATTTTAGGTTGTTTGTTAATTGGTGTTTGGTTGGAAATTAAATAGAGACATCTTTCGGAACCGATATTTTGAGGTGTTATACTGATATCTATTTGATTTAAGACACTCATTTACATCTTACAAAGTAACATAATGTGTCGTATTTAATACATACATTATATCAATTTGATTTAACCTTTTGATAATGTTGACACAAGTGTTGAACCGATGATTAAGGTAAAATGAAATGATTATTATGCCACATGCAAGATAAAACTAATGTGCAAATAAAATAAGCCAATTTAGTGGTTTTTTACGGTCGAAAACTTGAGTTCGGGGCTTCGGGTATGGGTTTGATTCATGTAGTGGAAATATAGAGTCTGAGCTCGGTTAAATTTGGGCCACATGGGCTGTTGCTCGCTTTATGTTATACCCATCTATGGGCCTTGTCTGATAAATTTGTTATATATAAATCGGGCTCGTGTGTCAAATGAAAATATGCGATCCAATCTCCATAGGATACTAAGGTCTAAGGATAGGACTTTGAATTAGTAAATCATATTATTATGTAAATCAAAATTTTACATTTGTATGTATTAAACTAGTTATTTTTGTTTGAATTTTAGTTATTGTTGATCGGTCCTAATAGTATTACAACTCTGTCTCCTTAAAATAAATTTCGACTTCGAAATTGTTAACTACAGATAACCAAAGAGTTTGAAATAACGTACGTGAAATCTAACTTCCAACTTCTCAACTCAAATATTTGAAACTTTAAACATACTTGAATAAGAATTTATTTATGATATAAAAGATAAGTGATAACTAATCTAATGACAAAAGTTGATAAATGATAATCGCAAGCAATTGTTGATATGAATAATTTACAAGTATTCTAATGATCATTACTAGTTTGAATCGACAACAAACAATGCGCTTAGTTTGAACTGAAAATAAATCATGTTCTTAGTGTGAACCTCAATTGGGTTTCTTCATAACTTAAATTTAATCTAAACCTACTTAGCTACCGATATGAAGACTAGCATATACAAAGATTTGTTACTAGCTTTAATATCTTCTGCAGTGGTCTACGCGCAAGTTGCTTAGCTTTAATCGGTGATGATTCTTGCATTGTAAAGACCTTTAACCGATTACAATATTTGTAGTAATTCACCATTTTTAGGACCTTCATCTTTCAATACAGTAAGTAAATTCTTATAACTGATCAAAGTTAAGTATCTTTATATTAGTCCATTAGAATCTTCATCTTGAGGAGAGACTGTTGGTTACCACCACATCTTTTATAGGCAAAAGAGACAACACCATAACAAGTCTCGTTAAATCTACACCCTCATGAATTCAAGGATTTTCTTTATGAAAGCATCTGCTAATGATAACAAATGAAAAGTCTTTAGAAGTGTACGTTAGCATAATGAGATACATGAAATAATAATTTTCTTTAAAACACTTACCTTTTAAATTATCAAAGTTCTTAGTTATACCATCAACGTTTAATTTATTGAACTACACCAAAGGAACCTCCATTGTGTGTACAGACTGCTTGTTAGAATGACGTCCTCGTCTCCTTGATAGGTAAAAGATATAGAATCATTGCAATAATTGCAATTGGCATGTTGGTGTAGAAATCTAAAGGGGCTGAGAAGGATATTGCGGATCAGAAAGATGATAGTGTTGCTGCTGCAACGCATGCTGGCATGGCGTGCATGGATTACAGAAACGAGAATGACAATTTGGATGTCATTTTGAACTCATTCATGTCGTGGGATGGGCACATTGATTCTTTTACCCCCACCAACTCCGCCGAGTGCATGGCGTGCACGGATTGGAGCAACAAGAATGACAAGTTGGACACGGCTCCCTTATGGTTATGGTTGCACGCTTCCGATTCCAAGCCTTACTAATTCATAGAAACACACAAAAACTGAATTTAATGACTCAAATGGGTATTGTTATGTGGAGTACATTTAAGTTGAGGATTAAAAAAGTGTGTCTATATGTTTGTCATTCTAAAAAAAGACTTCCTTTCATCATCAAGTTAAAAAAATGTGAGAGTAACTTAAAGAAAAAAAATAAAATAATAGCATCAATGTGTGTGTATAGTGTTATACCTCCCCATAAGGTTGAGATTTCAAGTCGTATGGTAAAAAAACTCGCCATTTTATTATGAAAAGCTTAAAGGAAAAAATATAAAAATAAGAGAAAATATTGTTTTCAATTTGAAATTTCATTTTCCAAATTTCATCAACTACACGCAAAATGATCATAATTATCCAGGACAAACAAAGAGGTTCATAAAATGAAATCTCAAAATTGTAAACGTTAAAGATTACCATATGCGTTAAATTGAACGTGATACTTTGTGATAATCCTATGAACAGTCATATGTTATTAACGCTTTTGTTTTCTTCACTACCCTGCATTATGAAACCGATTACAAGTGAGCCTGCTATATTCGTGAAAAAATCAAAAGCTTATAGTAAAATCAAAACGGATTTCACTCTCAATAATAAATCCACACAAGATAGCAAGATTACAAGTAACGAAACAAGATCTAAAGAACGCTTACCCTGAGATGATGTTTCTTCTCCTTTACCATTGTCAATGAATCGTTACCATTTAGGGTTGTGGACGGTGATGGCGGCGGCTGTGATGCTAATAAATTGTGGAATGGTGAATTAGGTTTACAGTTGTGTATAGAGTATGAAGTGATATTTAATAGTTTAGATTGTGGGCTACTAAATAAAATATATCCTTTTTGGGCCTTCATGGCAAGTCCACACTAAAATGAATACTAACATATACGAAAAGTTAATAAGCGAGGAAGAGGGGTTCAATCCAATATCACAAGGGCCGCATTGGTAAATACTTGTAATAAACAACACTACCTATCTAATAATCAAAGTACATAATAATATCCCACTGTCTATATTTTTTATTAATGCGGCCCCAAAATTTTGAGGCCCAAGTCTTTATTTATTTTATAATTATAACTAATAATTATCAGCTGACATCCACTTTCACAAAGAGTTGTGTGACGTTTAAAAAAGTACTATTAATTACATGACCAACCTACATAGAGTTTAGGGGCGGATTTAAGGGGGGGGGGGTCAGGAAGGTCTGTTGACCCTCCGACGATTCTGCGACAATAAAAAATGTCACTAGTGAGGTCTAATACTTGATGTTTTTCTTATGGTTTTGACTAGGGCTGCTCAAGCTGCTCGTCGTTCGCTCGAAAATTGCTCAAATATTGCTCGTTCGATTTCGGCTCGGTTTGGAAGTGAGCCGTTCGGCTCGGCTCGGTTTAAAAACAATTCAAGCACGAGCAAAGCCTCGCTCGGTTTGGTTCAGTTCGTTTTGCTCGAATTATTTTTTATTTATTAGTTTTATATATAAACTTTATGTATATATATAAAAATATACTATTTTTTAAAGTTTTTAAAATTTCCCTCTTTTTGTGTTGAATTCTAAGTTCAAATTTAAACCATAGCCGCTCATTTTATATATGTTTTGTTGTTAACTTTGATTTTTATACATTTTAAATGTGAAAGTTTATATAATTTAGAATTAAAAATCTTGAATTAATGATATTTTGAAGTTTTAGAAATTTAAAATTGGAAACTTTATACGAAATCAAGCAAAACCAAACCGAACCAAGCCGCTCGGTTTCAAAACCAAACCAAGTTCAAGCATAAAGATATCGTTCGTTTCTTTAAATTCAATCCGCTCGGTTCGGCTCGCTTTCAAACCAAACCAAGTATGAGCATGCCCGCGTTTGGTTCGGTTCGGTTCGTGAACAGCCCTAGTTTTGACCCTTCAAATTATTATCAGTTGTGTGGTTGAAGTGGAAAAAGAATCAAAAATAACTATGATCTGAAAAAAATTCAATGAAAAGAAGGGCGGCGACATCTGTTATTGTTAGTTTACGAGGAAGAAGAAGAAATGTGAAATGGGAGAAGGGTATTTAAGGTATTTACCTTGGTTAAAACAAACGGATTTCAAATATTGAAAACTTATTATTCTAATTCTGCTTATTAATTTATTGTTTTCTCTCTTTACAGACTTTTCGAGTAGGATAAAACTCAACGTATGATACTAACTAGTGGGATTTCCGCGTTTCACGACGGGCATTTGCTTGGTATCAACTCAGTTCGTTATTGTACCTATATCGAATCGGTTTGAAACATAGATTAAAAACACGTCGCAAGTGTAGTAAAAATTATGTTAACTCCAAATCGTTAAACATTATAACTAACAAAAGTATTTAATTTAATAAGAAAATAAAATAAATTCACCATTTTGAAAATTGTATTGTTAAATATTAAAAAAGTATTAATGTTAAATTCCAAAACTGGAGGGAGTTAATTGAAAACTGATCAAACGGAACCAAAATTGTACCGTTCAAAAATCTGTAGGTACTAAATCTGCACACTGATAACTTTCACTCTAGCAATTCGTTCTTCCAACAGTAAAGGGACTTAACTGAAAATTGATCTAAATGGAACAAAAACTGTATAATTCAAAATTTTGTAGGGACTAAAATATGCAAATAACAAACTTTCACTGTAGTTGCTATACTACACCCTTAGGTTTCCTTTAATACATACTAGGTGTTTCTCACGTGCGTTGCGCGATAAACTACGCAACGGAGCTGAATTTTAAGATTCTTGTGTCATGGCGGTTAGTTCATGGGAAAAAACAAAGGTAAAAAAAGTTGTCGTTAAATCATAAAATACTTAGTGTGTTAGACGAAACCGAAAGTTATAAACGCAACGTAATGTGAACAGACATGTTAAAAGAAACGGAAACTTAGTTAAGAAAAATAAAAGAAAAAAAATAGCAAGAGCTAAAAAACACATACACCAAACACAATTTTGTAAATCCCCTAGAAACTCTGTAACATCCCGAAATTTCTAAGTAATATTTAATATATTATTTTGTCGGGTGAAATAAACAAGTTAGTGGAACGATAATAATAATAGCAAAATATGAAGACTTAGTAGGATAATTAGATGGGTTTGGATATGGACCAAAAGGAAATATGGGCCTTCGGTTCATGGGCTTGAGGGAGTATAAATACCCCCTTAAACCCCAATCCTTTCCATTCCATCCATTTATCCATATCTCTACACACACCCAAAACACACACACCACATACACCGCCGGCGGCCGAGGAGAGGAACGAACAAGATCCGAGAGAGGGTGAGCGATTAGTTGTGATTAAACAAGTTAAACGAGATCCAAACAAGCTCAAAAAGGTATGATTCTTGATCTTTGAAGTTTAAAGATCCAAGCTTTATAGTGTATAAACGACCGAAAACGGTTGGGGAACGTAGTGGGTGATGTTGAACCATAACAAGGGTGTTAAAATCGCCAAAATGCTTGATAGAAACCAAACAGCGGCTGGACTGGGCAACTTCGCCGCGAACTGGGCAACTTCGCCTTCAAAGCGATAACTTCGCCTGAGGCCAAGTTCGCCTAATTGATAACTTCGCTTACGGCCAAGTTCGCCTAACTGGTAACTTCGCCTGAGGCCAAGTTCGCCTAATTGATAACTTCGCTTACGGCCAAATTCGCCTAACTGATAACTTCGCCTAAAGCTAAGTTCGCCTGATGACAACTTCGCCTAAAGCTAAGTTCGCCTGATGACAACTTCGCCTAAAGCTAAGTTCGCCTGATGACAACTTCGCCTAAAGCTAAGTTCGCTTGATGACAACTTCGCCTAAAGCCAAGTTCGCCTAAGGTTTAACTTCGCCTAAAGTCAAGTTCGATTAGAAAATAGATTAAAAACGATAAGTAAATGTAAGCTAATACTAGGCCACCAGATTAAATCAGGCGAGTATTGATACGTGTAACTTATACAGTCAGCCGAGCTCAGTTAAAGAAGGGATTTACAACTATCGGAGGAAGAAGCAGAGTTCAGGTGAGTTTCTAGCCCCATTTCCTTGTTATGTTTTCGGGGCTGTGTGCATACTCGATGTGAAGTGTGAATACACTTACCTTAAGTGGTAAGTGTATGCTATAGATGTTATACGAGGTATATATTTTATAATGCTTGTCGGTACGTGAACGATCTTCGGATATTGCACGTATCGCCAAGGATAGTAAATTCCAAGTGGTTGATAGCGTGTATGAATGTTATGATGTGACTTGTTCATTACGTAAATACTGAACTGATATGAAGAGTGTGTTAGAAGTGGCAAGAGTCTAAGGGTGTTAGTGGCATAACGTGAGCGCGTGATAGGGAAAGCCTGTACGTGCCATCGTTATTACGTGGGTATGAATGCTATGATGTGACTTGCTTATTATGTAAATGATATGAAGTGTGATATAGGCAGGCAGAGGTAGAGTGTGTTAGAAGTGGCAAGAGTCTAAGGGTGTTAGTGGCATAACGTGAGCGCGTGATAGGGAAAGCCTGTACGTGCCATCGTTATTACGTGGGTATGAATGCTATGATGTGACTTGCTTATTATGTAAATGATATGAAGCATGTTGTAGACAAGTAGAGGTAGAGCGTGTTAGAAGTGGCAAGAGTGTAGTAAGAGTGTTAGTGGCATGATGATAGTACGTGGTAGGATAAGCCTATACGTGACTACGTCATTAAAGTGGCAAAGTGGCATAACGTTATACGTTATTAAAGTGGCAAAGTGGCATAACGTTATACGTTATTAAAGTGGCAAAGTGGCATAACGTTATACGTTATCAAAGTGGCAAAGTGGCATAACGTTATACGTTATCAAAGTGGCATAACGTTATACGTTATTAAAGTGGCAAAGTGGCAAGGTGGTAGGTGTAAATAAGAGGCTAAGTGGTAAGGTAAGCAGGTTAGGTGTGAAAGTGTGAATACACTTACCTTAAGTGGTAAGTGTGTAGATGTTATACATGTGACATCTGCCCGATCCGACCCGACCCAGGTACCCGTTTCTCTTACCCGAACTCTTTCTTTTATGATTTAATATTTATTTATACTTATATTTTACTTTTAATAATAATAATATACTTTTCCTTCCCGCCTCTTTCTCTCTCTTTCTTTCCGCCGTCCCGTCCCTCTTCCTTCTCTCTTTCCGCCTGGTTTCCCTCTTTTTCTTCAAACTCTTTGCTTATCCTTTGGTTCTTCCCGCCTAAGGATGTCTGCAGCTCCACGCGCCAGACTCCTTACATGGAAGCCTGCGTGAAGATATCTTGTTCCTGCGATGCGTGAAGAGAACTCTTCTCGCAGCGCGCTAAGAATGCATGTTCTTCCCGCAATGCGCTAAGAATGTATGTTCTTCCCGCGATGCGCTTAGAATTCCAGGTTCTTCACGCAGCGCGCTAAGGAATTGTGATTCTTCCCGCAGCACGCTAAGGATTGTCGTGCCAGCCTTCGCGCTCGCGCACTCAGCCTTCTCGCGCTTGACCCTTTAGTCTAGTCCTGTTTTATCCAGCCTGTATGCTTTTGTGTTGCCTTTTCTTCTGAGCTGTTGACCTAACCTATCTAATGTCTGAATAGTTACTTTCGGCGCAGCATGCGTACCAACCCCATTGGTTGGTAGAAAAAGTGACTGACATTATCTTTTGAGATCTGCTTTTGCCATGCTTGACCAGTACCTTTATCTGAACCGCCCATGCTTTTTTTACTGTTCCCTGACAGCTTTATCTTGCCCCCTGCAGCTGCCATATCTTTTGATATCTTTTGTTATCTTTTGTTTTGTCTTGTTCTGTTTGTCTTGGAATCTTTTCCCTTTTTTTCTGGATTTATGTCTCCTAGGGTTTCTCTATAAATAATAGTATTATTTTTCCTAACACTACACACACAAAACACTTACTCTCTCCTGACCTCCTCCTTGCTCTCTCTGCCGCCTCCCTCTCTGCCTCCTCTGCCCTGTTTTCCGGTAATATATTATATTTAATAACTTATTAATTATGCTAACTTGTAATCAAGACTTAAAACCAATCATTAAAACAATAATCTTTAATTATAGGTTAACTTGTGCTTGTTTAAAGTTGGTTCTTGCTTTACCTTACACCGCACCGATTATCAAGTGAGTAATCTCGTACCTAATCCCTTTTTGCTTTTAATGTTTTGGGATGTTCATGTGTTCATACAAACTTAGAGTCTTAAACTTGTTTATGAACTTTAGTCGCGCAGTATCCCATGTGTTGAGGACGTAGACTTGGCTGTTTATTTGTATGTGTGGATCATTAACCGTCTTGTCGGTCTATTCCGCAGTTTTCATGGTACCATTAGATGAACACGGGAGAACATTCGTTTATGATTTTCTCTTTTGTTACACTTGCACAGTTAGTCTTGTTTGTGAGCTCAATTGAGAGCACTGGCAGTCTTGTCTCTTAGAGTTGGTCCCAATCAGATTACACCCTTGTTGAAAACCAGACATACACATGTTGCGCGCAGATTTATGATTATCTATGTATTGTATTAAACTTGATTTCTCACCAACACGCAAGTGTTTGACGTTTATTTTAACACATGTTCAGGTTTGCAGTAGCTGTTTTGGAGCTTGTGGACACATAGGACGTTTTTACTTTTGGACCTAGATTAAAATGTATCAAGACAAGTTAATGTTGTTTGAATGTTATAATTTAAAATATATTGATTTATGTTTGATTTATGTTCTATATTTTCCCCGCTGCGCGTGCGCGATAAAATGTGTATTAATAAATATTGACACCAATAGTGTCGCGAGTAATGAAGCAATATGTGGCGCCCCGATGTATAATCCGCCTTTGGTCGGGGTGTTACAGATTGGTATCAGAGCTCGTTGACTTTAGGATAGGTGGTTAGACGTAACGGCCTAGAATACCTAAGAGTCCCTTCTCGCGCATGAGAGAAATCTCATGTTTGCGCGCTTATTGTTAATTACTCGTTATTTATGAATATGCTCGCACTTGCGCAGTATATGATTTTATGTTCTATTTCGCGATATTTCGATTTTGGTTGAATTTCGATTTTTATTGATTTTACTTACATATTCGTTTGTGGGATTTGAAAATCCGAAAAGTCATGGTGATACATGAATAGTTGATTTTCAATTTCCATTTACGATTATGTTCTGAGGTTGGAGACTTGAAAAGTCATGGTGATACATGAATTGTCAACCTCCAATACTCATTTTCTTGTATATTTTATATTGAAGATTGGAAAGTCATGGTGATACATGAATCGTCAATCTCCAATACTCGTTTACTCGTATATTTTAAATTGGGAATTCGGAAAGTCATGGTGATACATGAATTGTCGATTTCTGATTTGAATTTGTTACCTTTATTAAGTCTGCATTTTGGGTCATTTATTTTACTTTAACTTTTGATAGCATCTAACTCCGTGAAACCAAGCTTTATAAAGTTATACTTTGCGATAAAACCAAGATATTAACTAAAATTAAAACTTTTATAGAATGCCTCCGCTATCTCGCCGATTTCAGAGAAGAGAAGCCTCGCGCATGCGTAGACAGCAACGTTCCCAGGAAATGGCCGCCGCAATAGCCCAAGCTTTGAGCCAAAACAATACCAACACCTCCAGTTATAACATTAAGTCCTTTAACGCGGGTAACCCTCCAAAGTTCACAGGTCTTGAAGGAGCCACCGTGATGCTCCAATGGCTTGAGAAAATAGAAAACACTTTCCTCCATACCCAATGCCCCTCAGACAGACGAACCCTATATGCTTCCAGTGTCCTGGAATCCAGAGCGCTTACATGGTGGAATGGAGTAGCTCATGCGCGTGGCGCAGAGGCTGCTTCTAGCATGACATGGGAGGAATTCAAGGAAATTCTTACGCGAGAATTCTGCCCTCCCAACGAAGTTAAGCGCCTGGAGGAGGAATTTTGGAATCTTAAGCAGTACAGCGGTGAAGCGCGCGAGTACGCGACGCGCTTCCATGAACTAAGCCTGCTTGTCCCTCACCTTGTTACCCCTTCCCGCCGAGCCATAGAGAAATTCCTTGGGGGTCTCCCCATGGAAATTCAAGATTCTGTATGGGCCAGAAACCCAGTTACCCTCTCTGACGCCATTGAGTTGGCCGCTGTGCTCAGCGACAACCATGTCAGAGCAGGAACCCTGTTCCTGCGGGGAACTGAGAAGACCAAACTCACCAAGACTGCCCCTGAACCAACAGAAACCAAACCTGAACACTCAAACCATAACAACCTCAAGCGCAGGCGCAAGGCCTATGCGCTTACCAACCCGCCCATTGTCCAGCAACCCGCATACCAACCTCCAGTTCATGCGCCTAACCCACTGTCAGCCTACCCAACACCTCCTGTAGTTCACAACTATGCCCTAACCAATCCAGCACTCCCTGCCCCGCCAACTAAGAAACCTTACACAGGAAACCATCCCTTTTGCCCAACCTGTAGATTTCACCACCCAACCCAAACCCCGTGTCGACTTTGTAACCGATGTGGCCGTACTGGTCACACTGCTGAGAACTGTAGAGTCCTTCCCGCCAATCCAATTGCGCCAACACCACCAGTCTACCCGCAGAACCCACAATCAATCTACCAAAACCCACGACCCAGATCGTGCTTTAACTGCGGTGATCCCAGTCATTTCCGGAACGCGTGCCCGAGACTACAAGTGCAAATCACACAAGCGAATCCGGTGAACCAGATTTCGAACCAAGTAACGCGTGGACGAGCTTTTAACATAACCGCGCACCAAGCGCAAGCGAATAATGACGTAGTTAATGGTACATTTTTACTTAACGGATTTTATGCCTCTGTACTTTTTGATACTGGCGCCGATCGAAGTTTTATCTCTCGCGCCTTCGAGCAGAAGCTTGCGCGACCGCGCGATAACTTAAAAGAAGATTTTTCAGTTGAATTGGCTAACGGTGAAACTGTTTCAATTAACTCGGTGATTAAAGATTGTACGCTTAACCTTAACGAAAACGATTTTCTAATTGACCTCATCCCCATGCCTCTTGGAAGCTTTGATGTTATCATTGGTATGGACTGGCTTTCGCATAATCGCGCCGAAGTTATTTGCGCCAAGAAGTTGATTCGCATTCCTCGAGAAAATGGTGATCTTCATATTTACGGCGAAAAACCCTCCAGTGGTCTTAAACTTATGTCTTGCGCCGAAGCCCGTAGGCTCATGCGGAAAAGGTGTGTTGCATTTCTAGCCCATGTGGTTAAACCTGATGAAGAGAAGAAGCTTCGCGATATCCCTGTTGTGCGTGATTTCCCTGAAGTTTTTCCTGATGATCTTCCTGGTATCCCTCCCGCTCGTGAAGTCGAGTTCCGTATTGATCTTGTCCCTGGTGCTTCCCCCGTAGCTAAATCTCCTTATCGTCTTGCACCTGCTGAGATGCAAGAATTGGCAAGTCAACTTCAAGAGTTGACCGCTAAAGGATTCATCCGCCCTAGCTCTTCGCCCTGGGGTGCTCCGGTGTTGTTCGTTAAAAAGAAAGATGGATCGTTTCGCATGTGTATTGATTACCGCGAGTTGAACAAACTCACCATTAAAAACCGGTATCCCTTACCGCGTATTGACGACCTCTTTGATCAACTCCAAGGTGCCTCTTGTTTCTCGAAGATTGATCTCCGCTCTGGCTATCACCAGTTGCGCATCCGCGATGAAGATGTTCCGAAGACTGCTTTTCGAACTCGTTATGGCCATTTTGAATTCTTGGTCATGTCCTTCGGTCTAACCAACGCACCCGCCGTTTTCATGGATCTAATGAACCGGGTGTGTAGGCCTTTCTTGGATAAATTCGTGATTGTGTTTATCGATGATGTTCTGGTGTATTCTAAGACCAAGGCCGAGCACGAGCAACATCTTCGGTTGGTGTTGCAAAAGCTTAGAGCTGAGCAACTCTATGCTAAGCTTTCCAAGTGTGAATTCTGGTCTGATGAAGTACAGTTTCTTGGTCATGTTGTAAACAAGATGGGTATTCATGTCGACCCATCCAAAATTGAAGCAATCAAGAACTGGATTACGCCATCCTCTCCTTCTGAGATCCGTTCCTTTCTGGGCTTAGCTGGTTATTACCGGCGCTTCATTTCGAACTTCTCAAAGATCGCTTTGCCTTTAACAGCTCTAACGCACAAAGGTAAACCGTATATTTGGGGCTCGAAGCAAGAAGAAGCCTTTCTATCGCTCAAGCGTTTGTTGTGTGAAGCTCCTGTTCTTGCGCTACCTGAGGGTAATGATGATTTTGTCGTGTACTGCGATGCCTCCAACCAAGGTCTCGGTTGTGTTCTTATGCAACGAGGCAAGGTTATCGCTTACGCATCAAGGCAACTTAAGGTTCATGAAAAGAATTATACAACTCACGACCTCGAGCTTGGTGCAGTTGTTTTTGCCTTGAAGATCTGGAGACACTACCTTTATGGTACTAAGTGTATCCTTTACACTGACCATAAAAGCCTTCAGCATATCTTTGATCAAAAGGAACTTAACATGAGGCAACGCCGATGGAACGAACTCATCAGCGATTACGATTGTGAGATCCGGTATCATCCTGGTAAGGCTAATGTGGTAGCCGATGCGCTCAGCCGAAAACCCTGCCAACTTAACTGTATCTTGCCGCGCACGCATCTTCACTTCGCGCCGATTCAAAGCAACCTTGAATCGCGTATTCGTGACGCGCAGCGCGCATCCATCAGTAATGGTAACCTTCGCGCCGAGTTAGCGTGTGGCGCGGAAGCACTCTTTGTCCCTAATCTGAGTGGAATTCTCTGCTATCTCAGTCGCATCTGGATCCCTTGTGATGAGAATCTTCGCGCTGATATCCTGAGTGAAGCGCACAAATCTCGGTATTCTATTCATCCCGGCGCTGATAAGATGTACAAGGATTTGCGCATAACTTATTGGTGGCCCGGTATGAAAAAGGATATTGCTGTGTTCGTAGCTAAGTGCCTGACTTGTTCTAAAGTTAAAGCTGAACACCAACGCCCATCTGGTTTGCTCGAACAACCAGAAATTCCTACGTGGAAATGGGAATGTGTAGCGATGGACTTTATTACCAAGTTACCTTTGACAGCAAGCAAACATGATAGCATTTGGGTAATAGTGGATCGATTGACTAAGTCTGCTCACTTTCTGCCCATTCGTGAAAACTACCGTGTTGAGCAGCTCGCGCAGCTTTATGTCAAGGAAATTGTCTGCCGCCATGGTACTCCTTTGAGCATCATATCCGATCGCGATGGCCGTTTTATATCTCGCTTTTGGAAATCTCTCCAATCTGCGCTAGGAACTCGCTTGGACATGAGTACGGCATATCATCCTCAGACTGACGATCAGTCTGAGCGAACTATTCAAACTCTTGAGGATATGCTCCGATCTTGTGTTCTTGATTTTGGGGGTAATTGGGATTCGCACCTGCCTTTGATCGAGTTCTCTTATAATAACAGCTATCATTCCAGTATTGGTATGGCCCCATTTGAAGCACTTTACGGTCGTAAGTGCCGCTCCCCGATTTGTTGGAGCGAAGTGGGTGAAACTCAAATCACAGGACCCGAACTTGTTCAAGAGACAACCGATAAAATCGCCAAGATCCGTGATCATCTGCTGACTGCCAGAAGCCGACAGAAGAGTTACGCAGATCGTAGGCGAAAGCCTCTCGAATTTCAAGTTGGTGATCTTGTTCTCCTCAAAGTGTCGCCTTGGAAAGGTGTTGTCCGCTTTGGGAAGAAAGGTAAGCTTGCTCCTCGTTATGTTGGTCCATTCAAGATTCTCGCGCGTGTGGGAAAAGTTGCCTACAGACTTGACCTGCCGCCCGCGCTCAGTAATGTGCATCCAACGTTCCATGTATCCAATCTCAAGAAGTGTTTAGCTGACGAGAACCTTCACATTCCACTTGATGAAGTTCAAGTTGATGAATCTATGCATTTCGTTGAGAAGCCTGTTGAGATTATGGATCGCGAGGTAAAGCAAACCAAGCGCAGTCGTATCCCTATCGTGAAAGTTCGTTGGGAGTCCAAGCGCGGAGCCGAGTTTACATGGGAAAGGGAAGATCAAATGAAGATCAAGTACCCGCACCTGTTCTCTGCGCAACCTACTTCGAGATAAATTTCGGGACGAAATTTCTTAAAGTAGGGGAGACTGTGACATCTGCCCGATCCGACCCGACCCAGGTACCCGTTTCTCTTACCCGAACTCTTTCTTTTATGATTTAATATTTATTTATACTTATATTTTACTTTTAATAATAATAATATACTTTTCCTTCCCGCCTCTTTCTCTCTCTTTCTTTCCGCCGTCCCGTCCCTCTTCCTTCTCTCTTTCCGCCTGGTTTCCCTCTTTTTCTTCAAACTCTTTGCTTATCCTTTGGTTCTTCCCGCCTAAGGATGTCTGCAGCTCCACGCGCCAGACTCCTTACATGGAAGCCTGCGTGAAGATATCTTGTTCCTGCGATGCGTGAAGAGAACTCTTCTCGCAGCGCGCTAAGAATGCATGTTCTTCCCGCAATGCGCTAAGAATGTATGTTCTTCCCGCGATGCGCTTAGAATTCCAGGTTCTTCACGCAGCGCGCTAAGGAATTGTGATTCTTCCCGCAGCACGCTAAGGATTGTCGTGCCAGCCTTCGCGCTCGCGCACTCAGCCTTCTCGCGCTTGACCCTTTAGTCTAGTCCTGTTTTATCCAGCCTGTATGCTTTTGTGTTGCCTTTTCTTCTGAGCTGTTGACCTAACCTATCTAATGTCTGAATAGTTACTTTCGGCGCAGCATGCGTACCAACCCCATTGGTTGGTAGAAAAAGTGACTGACATTATCTTTTGAGATCTGCTTTTGCCATGCTTGACCAGTACCTTTATCTGAACCGCCCATGCTTTTTTTACTGTTCCCTGACAGCTTTATCTTGCCCCCTGCAGCTGCCATATCTTTTGATATCTTTTGTTATCTTTTGTTTTGTCTTGTTCTGTTTGTCTTGGAATCTTTTCCCTTTTTTTCTGGATTTATGTCTCCTAGGGTTTCTCTATAAATAATAGTATTATTTTTCCTAACACTACACACACAAAACACTTACTCTCTCCTGACCTCCTCCTTGCTCTCTCTGCCGCCTCCCTCTCTGCCTCCTCTGCCCTGTTTTCCGGTAATATATTATATTTAATAACTTATTAATTATGCTAACTTGTAATCAAGACTTAAAACCAATCATTAAAACAATAATCTTTAATTATAGGTTAACTTGTGCTTGTTTAAAGTTGGTTCTTGCTTTACCTTACACCGCACCGATTATCAAGTGAGTAATCTCGTACCTAATCCCTTTTTGCTTTTAATGTTTTGGGATGTTCATGTGTTCATACAAACTTAGAGTCTTAAACTTGTTTATGAACTTTAGTCGCGCAGTATCCCATGTGTTGAGGACGTAGACTTGGCTGTTTATTTGTATGTGTGGATCATTAACCGTCTTGTCGGTCTATTCCGCAGTTTTCATGGTACCATTAGATGAACACGGGAGAACATTCGTTTATGATTTTCTCTTTTGTTACACTTGCACAGTTAGTCTTGTTTGTGAGCTCAATTGAGAGCACTGGCAGTCTTGTCTCTTAGAGTTGGTCCCAATCAGATTACACCCTTGTTGAAAACCAGACATACACATGTTGCGCGCAGATTTATGATTATCTATGTATTGTATTAAACTTGATTTCTCACCAACACGCAAGTGTTTGACGTTTATTTTAACACATGTTCAGGTTTGCAGTAGCTGTTTTGGAGCTTGTGGACACATAGGACGTTTTTACTTTTGGACCTAGATTAAAATGTATCAAGACAAGTTAATGTTGTTTGAATGTTATAATTTAAAATATATTGATTTATGTTTGATTTATGTTCTATATTTTCCCCGCTGCGCGTGCGCGATAAAATGTGTATTAATAAATATTGACACCAATAGTGTCGCGAGTAATGAAGCAATATGTGGCGCCCCGATGTATAATCCGCCTTTGGTCGGGGTGTTACAATACAAGTAGCTATTATGTAATGCTTGTCGGTACGTGAACGATCTTCGGATATTGCACGTATCGCCAAGGATAGTGATTGTCAAGTGGTTGTTAGTGTGTATGTATTCTATGATGTGACTTGCTTATTATGTAAATATTGTATTGATATAAAGTGTGCTGTAGACAAGTAGGGGTAGATTGTGATAGAAGTGGCAGAGTCTAGTAAGAGTGTTAGTGGCATGACGATAGTACGTGGTAGGGTAAGCCTATACGTGACTTCGTTATTAAAGTGGCAAGGTGGCATAACGATATTCGTTATTAAAGTGGCATCAAGTGGCATAAAGTGGCATAAGTGGCTAAGCTGTAGGGGTAATTAAGAGGCTAAGCTATAGGGGTAATTAAGTGGTTAAGCAGTGGCATGTTAGACTGTGGACTATGTGTCTTCGGATACGTATATATTGTATGTAGTGGTTGTATGATAAGTTGCTTGATTAACTAGAACTCACTCAGCGTAACTGACTTTTAGTATGCACGCAGGTGAGTAGAATGAGACAGCTAGCTTGAGCGGGCACATGGTGGGCGAATAGGAGACTAACACCTGAAGACTCAAAATGTTTTAATGTAATTGACGTTTATTTTGAAAGACAAGAATGTTTAATTAAGGCAAGTTTTGGATTGCTGTAACGTTTCATGAAAGTTTTTATATTCCGCGAAAGTTTTAATGAACTCTGATTTGTAAGAACTGTGTTTATGAGTAAATCCGACGCGAAAGTAGGGCTACCGGGTTCGGGGCCTTACAAACTCAAACTACCTATATATCAAGCGCACAATTTTACCAAACCCACCAACCTACAATTTGTTAAATATCTCATATTAGATTATATTTATCCCGTATATAAATCGAATAAAACAAAAAAAAATAACAAAAGCAATGCAATAGCATGTTGTACTCTATGCTTCATGGTCAACATCTGACTACTCTAGTTAGAAAGGGCAACCAATGTTGTACACAAACTAAAACACATTCAAGGAACCAAACGAAACCTTCTTAAAATAAAGGACTAAATATGTACAAACTAAAACACATTCAAGGACCAAAACGAAACCTTTATAAAGTGAAGGACTAAATTTGTAATGTAGATAAGTTTGCTGTAACAAAAATTTGTGTAATGTAGATTGCAAACACTTGGTAACGGAATCGAGTTTTTAAATGCAAATATACAAACATATCATAACGACTATCATCTCGATAAAATTATCTATGTAAGTATAAAAAAATGGTTTGTATGAATTCGGCACTTCGGCTTATTACAACATCAACGTGGTACTGCACTCAATGTATAACTTACAATAAAAAAAATTATAATCTACTGTGAACACAATTTCGTTTTCAACGAAACTTATAAGCTTTATTGTGAAAACACATTCTTTTTAACGACACGACATAAATGAAATAAACATGTTGTAATGACATACTAAAAAAAATAAAAAATCATATGGTGGTACTTTAAAAAAGAACATTAACTTATATACATATGTAATAACAAATTAGGGAACACAATAAAACCATGAATACTTTAGGGGACAAAATTAAACAAAGTTTAGCAAAAAAGAATGTTTAGGATCAAATTAAAACATTTTAGAACTTTAAAGAGGATATTTTAATATAACTTAAAAGTTGATGGACTAAAAGTAAAAATTTTGAGTTGTATTGTAGCATCAATGTTTCCTTTAGTATATAGTGTAATAAAGGCTCAATTATGTTATAATTTGTTAACGTATTGTGACGAGATTAAGGTAGCGTTTGGTATGAAGTAATGGTAGACGGCATGTATAACTTACAATAAAAAAAATTTATAATCTATTGTGAGAACAATTTCGTTTTCAACGAAACTTATAAACTTTATTATGAAAATACATTCTTTTTAACGACACGACATAAATGAAATAAACATATTGTAATGACATAATAAAAAATTTAAAAAAAATCGTATGGTGGTAGTGGTACTTTAAAAAAGAACATTAACTTAAATATACACACGTAATAACAAATTATGGAACACAATAAAACCATAAATACTTTAGGGGACAAAATTAAACAAAGTTTAGCAGAAAAGAATGTTTGGGATCAAATTAAAACATTTTAAAACTTTAAAAGGAATAATTTAATATAACTTAAACATTGATAGACTTTAATATTTTGAGATGGACTGTAGCAGCAATGTTTCCTTTAGTATATAGTGTAATAAAGGATCAATTATGTTATAATTTGTCAACGCATTGTGACGAGAATAAGGTAGCGTTTGGTATGAAGTAATGGTAGACAGAATGAAATGGATCATTCCAAAGGAATAAAATAAAACATGTTTTGGTTCTCTTTATCAATGGAATGAATTATTATTAAGGAGTGAAAATCCTTCCATATATATCATTTTTTATTCCTTAGTAAGAGGTGTTTTTTTTTCATCATTTCAAGGAATGGAATGAAATGATCAACAATTATTATTATTATTATTATTATTATTATAATATTTTTTTATTATTATATTGCATTATGTTATTATCGTTCCATTAACTAACAAAAAAAATATGGGTTTATAATTTACTATTTAATAATAAAATAATAATAAATTGATTATTCATTTCATTTTATGTGGTAACCAAACAACATAATAAATGATAATAATTCATTTCATTCATTTGTCCATTCCATTCCATTCCATTCTCTACTCCATTGCTTCGTTTATTCTATTACGCCATACCAAACAGACCCTATATTAATAGTATCAACCTTATAAATATACTTAAAATTGCATATATAGTTCATGACAAATGCATCTTCATATTGCATTCCCAATGCGTTTTGTCCCATCATAATTTCCGGTGTAAGTTGTCCCACTTGTGAATGAAACTATTAAAAATTTTACCTAATTAACTAGTTAAATTGATTTTGAAAGATCTGAACTTAAAATTAACACACATAAAGTTTTTTATGCACACCATTTATGAATTTTTTTTCCAAAATGGTGTGTATTTACAAAAAAAAAAGGAAAATATATGTAGGATTTTTTAATGAACAATTTAGTAAGCAATTTAGTGAAAATATATGTAGGATTTTTTATTTTATACTTTTTTGTTACCGTGGGTATGTAAATGGTGGAATTTTTTTTCGAAATGGTGTGTATTTACAAAAAAAAAAGGAAAACGAGGAAAGTCAAAGAAAAAAAAGGAAAATGGTGTATCATTTCCTGCCACCAGAGGATTAGGAACAATATGGATAAGGATCCTCCATTGGCAGGCGATGTTTAATCATTGGGACCTATTCCTTCCACGCCAATGGAGGATTAAGAGGAGCAACTTCCAAACCCCGTTTGTGTTCCGTTATGAAACTTACAAGTTAATACCACTTTTCACATCTTACAAGTTAATACCACTTTTCACATGCCCCCTGCCAAACACCATCAATATATTAAAGACGACTCAGAATTAGGGCTGTTCAAAAAGCTCGCGGCCCGTTGCTCGCCTCGAAAATAGCTTGAAAAAAGCTCGGCTCGAAAAAGCTCGATTCTAATTGAGCTCGGCTCGACTCGGCTCGATTTCTGAACGAGCTCGAGCACGAGCCAAGGTCAGCTCGGCTCGTGGCTCGACTCGTTAGCTCGGCTCGTTGGCTCGGTTATATTAAACCCTAAAGTTTAATATCTATATATAATAATTGTATATCAAGAAATAAATAAATAAAAATTATACATATATTATGCCATTAATACCTAAAACCTTATAAAAGAATAACTAAAAAAAACATATACCGTTAAAAATTCTTTAGTTTATAAATTTTATATAATATGTATGTTAAAATTATAATATTTTTCTTTATATATCAAAATTTGTAAAATATAAAATAAAAAATAGAAAAATAAAAAAAATTAAATGAGTCGGCTCAACGAGCTCGAGCTTTAAACGAGCCGAGCTCAAGCTCGATATTTTAGCTCGATAAAGAAAACGAGCCGAGCTCGAGCACACTCTGGCTCGACTCGACTCGGCTTGTTTACATCCCTACTCAGAATCAAGCCAACCACCTCAAAGCTGCCAAACACCTTCAATATATTAAAGCTACAACATTTCACATGCCATTTGCCACAGTCAAGACCCGTGAATGGTGAGTTTCATAACGGAACACAAACGGGGTTTGGAAGTTGCTCCTCTTAATCCTCCATTGGCGTGGAAGGAATAGGTCCCAATGATTGAACATCGTCTGCCAATGGAGAATCCTAATCCATATTGTTCCTAATCCTCTGGTGGCAGGAAATGATACACCATTTTCCTTTTTTTTCTTTGACTTTCCTCGTTTTCCTTTTTTTTTTGTAAATACACACCATTTCGAAAAAAATTCCACCATTTACATACCCACAGTAACAAAAAAATATAAAATAAAAAATCCTACATATATTTCACTAATTGCTTACTAAATTGTTCATTAATTTGTATTCTTGTCATTTATTTTAACTAATTACCATTGAAAAAATAAAATAAATATATCTTTTTTAAATAATAACTTTTATTCCCTAAAAAACACACAACATTATTATTATTAGGAAAATTGGTTTTAAATAATCTAAACTATGAACTGTTGGCAAATAACCGTTCCAACTTAACACTTGGTTGGTGGCGGTCCCAACTAAATACGTATTTGTTTCTAACGGTCCACGACTAACGGATGGTTAACTCCGTTAGTATAGTGCTTACGTGGCATACCTGGTTATCAAAATCTGCTTATGTGGCGGCCTACGTGGTTACAAGGCATAATAATAATAATAATAATTAGAATCTAATAGTAATAATAATAATAATAATAATAATAATAATAATTAGAATCTAATAGTTACTTGAAGCAGCAACTTCACCGGCCGCCACCCACCTCAGCCTACCATCGTTCCGGTCACTACCAGCCTCCACCACAATCAGTGGCGGACCAGGATTTTTTGCCAATGGGGGTCCCATATTTTCGATGTTCAAATTTTTCGGGTCGGTTGTTGTTCAGGTCGGGTCGAGGCGAAGAACATAATAAAAAACAATATCATAATAAAACTTTCTTTTCAATCATCACTACCTGAACGGGTCAAAATGGGTCGGGTTGACACATAAACACTTTGTTTTCCCTTTCTTAAACATTTTTGAGATAGAACCTAGATCCACCCTTTCATAAGCATGTGTTGAAACCATCAACTTAAACTAGTGAAAAATAAAACTGATATTTTAAAGTGTTTGAATGTTTTTAAAGAAAACCATGCATAAAGTTGAAAACAATGATATGTATTTTAGAGGTGTTTGAATGTTTCCAAAGTTATCATTGCAACATTAGCAATCAAATGATTGATTAACACTAAAAACCAAAAACTGAGCCTTGTAAGACTTGAACCCATGACCTTTCAAAGATAAAACAAGCGACTTTCCACCAGACCACATCAACATTAATAGTATGGGTTCCAAGTATTAAATC